>NW_013952797.1:22473-24605 GCF_001266775.1 Austrofundulus limnaeus
AAATAGATGTTACAGACACTTCTGCATTATGACAGGAATAGAGGCAATTTTGAAGAAGCAATTTGAGTCATAGAAAAAGACAATTAAACTCAACATATTGCATGTTACCTTCATTTGATTTTCACCATGTCTCAGGGGTACTTCTCACCTACTGTATATTCATTTGTCAAATCCCACATAATGTCCAGAAGGGGAGGACAGAGGACAAACTCATTTGTTGCATGATAAGAACTTAAATATTGCCATTGGAAAGAAAGATGAGAAATTGGAACACCCTGGATATTATATTAAATTTTGCTGTTAATTTACTACAGTAAAACGAGTGAGAAGTTTTTTCTTTAAACATGCCTCATTGATATTCATGTCTGGTATTTAAGATAAACTGCACATTGATGTCTCTCAGTAAAAAAAAGTTGCTGAATCGAATCCTATTCTGGAACTTTCTAGGTTGTGTGTGCATGTTCTCTCCATGCATGTGTGTTTTCTCTGGGTATTTTTCTATTACTCACCAAAAAAATGCATGAATTAGGCTAATTGGTTATGCTTGAATGTCCTTAGGTATAAGTGTGAATGATTGCCCCTCTGTGCCCCTGTGGTGGACAGGTAACCTGTCCAAGGTGTGCCCCACCTCTCACACAGTCTCTGCTGGCCGTGGGCAGCTGTGATTCCCACAACCTGGTTGTGTTTAAATATAAGGGATAAATGTGCATTGATGTGGGTATTTTACTTCAGCTAAACAAGGGAATCAATGATTGCCAGCAAGGAAGATTTTTATTTTGAACAATCATGTACAGTTTCATATGCTTCACACAATCCTGAAATCTGGCTTTCTCTAGGAGTCGTAACAATAATAACTGTGTTTCATAGCTGCTGCATCTGTAAGTTAGAGGTAAGGCAAAATGTTTAACTCTCAGACAGACATTGTCTACAGATATGAACATGTTGACATTAGGTTCTGCCTGAAGTAGAAGAGTTCAAGTATCTTGGGGTTTTGTTCATGAGTCAGGGAAGAATGCAATGTGAGATTGACAGTGCAGTTTCTGCAGTACTGTAGACTCTGTGATGGTCTCTGTATACCAGTCGGTYAAGGTTCCTACCCTCCCCAATGGGCATGAACTTTGGGTACTCACTGAAAGAATATGATTGCAGATACAGGCAGTCAAAATGAGTCCAGGGCAGCTGGACTCTCTCTTGTATGTAGATAGGTTGAGATGTTTAGTTATCCAGGAGAGACTCAGAGTAGAGCCACTGCTCCTCCAGATCAAGAGAAGCTGCTGTTGAGGTGGTTCTTCTGGTAAGGATGCCTTGCGGACACCGCCTTATAGGTGCTTCAGTCATATCCGACTGGGAGAAGACCCCGGGTAAGACACAGAACACACTGGAGAAACAATGGCTGTGTCTCAATTCAGGGGCTGCATACTCATTCATCGACCGCATACGTCACTGTCCTATGACGAGTACTGTCCCAATTCAAAGGCTCCTCATCATGCTGCCAAAGAAAGTGGCCCACAAAATCTCRAAAACCGAGGATGCATCCATCTAATATAATATAAAAATCTGTACTGTAATAAGATGCTGAATTAAAAAAAATGCAACTACAAGTGCTGATACTAGATCTAAACCCAAATTATTAACGTTTGTTTTAATTTATTTACATGTAACGTTTCAATTGTGAAGTTATTCTTACAGTAAAAAGACGTGTGAATTCATGTCACAACGCATTTTAAGTCTGATATGAAACCAATCATTATGTTAACAGGGTAGCGCATGGTCACTCAAACGTACGTCAAAAGAAGACTAGACCATCTCATTTTATAGCAGTTTCATGCAGCCTGCCCGGACTGGAAAAGCTGTGACCCACGTGGCCCAGCTGGGCTACATGCTCATGAGGACCCAGTCCATGAATTGAGACACAGCCAATGTTTCTTGACTGGCCTGGGATGCYTTGAAATCCTCCCCAAAGAGCTGGAAGACATGACTGGGGAAAGCAAGGTCTGGTCCGCCCTGCTCAAGCTGCTGGCCCCRCRACTCGACTCAGAATAGGCAGAAAACGATGGATGGTAGACATTCTGACTCTAAGCGAAGCTTTGTGGTAACAGCAATATTCAAACTAACATTTAATGAGGACCCTA
>NW_013952797.1:24694-26249 GCF_001266775.1 Austrofundulus limnaeus
TAAATATATCTTCTGACTTCGCAGTTACTCCCATCATTAAAGCATAAAATACCACTACTAGTCTGATGGGAGTCCACTTTATAGAAAAAGATTACTGCAGAATCCCAGGAGCCTGATGGGCAGAAAGCTTAAATCTAAACTGATCATAGCCCAGGGTTAACACTGTTGTGTTTCAGCCTYGGATCAAACAAGGCTTTTTGCCTTTTCACCCAGCTGGATAAATTTGTTTAGTAGCTGTGTAGCCCAGCAACAGTTTCAGCTGTGGTTGGTGCATATGTTTTATACATCTAAAGCAGTTTGGAGGCTTAATAAAGAAGCTCTTTTGTTTGCTCATTAGTTTTGTTTGAACTTCATGCAAGCTGCTGTTAGGGCTGAATTTTGTGGAGGCAGGTGGCAGGATGTTAAAAGGAAAAAACAACAACAAMAAAAAAACATTCACCTGAATAAAAGGTTAGGTGTGACAAGCTATTTTTAGCGTTCATACTTTCTATTTATACAACCTCTATACTACCTCAACATTTGAATGCAAAAAACCCTCCAATAATTATTGTAATATTGGTATTTTTGGTTATCCGTCAGAATTGGCTGGGTTTTGTGCAACATGGAAAATACTTTGAATTCWCAGAAACAAATGATGTTTCTTTTACATTAACACCATGTTTATGCACATAAATGCATTCATAGAATAACAAAAAGGCAAGCGCCRTCTCCTACTTTTTCATGCACAAATCTTCTAGACATTCTTTATTTTATCAGTTTCCAGTGATTGACTGGTCTATTTGTCACTTTACAGTGTATAAGTTGGCCACTTGTTATTCTGTTTTATTCATCTAAAACCAACTCAGGCAGAGATACTGGGCAAAATAAGTATGGTATGGGGACTTGGCTCATGCCATTTCTGCTAAATGTGTATTGGTGAAAAATCTAGTAAGTAAAAACGGGACAGAGAGGGTCCGAAGGGTGGGCTGTGCCTGTGCATTWCTTTGTTAAACTGTATGCATTCTCAACACGCGTGTCTTCAGTGAATCCAGCTGCTTGTGCATAGTGCTGTCAGGCATACTAAGTAAGCGTGGAGTGCCAGTGTATTTGCAGCACTGCTGATTTCAATCTGCATTCTTCCCCAATAGCTCCTCTCTATTGCTTTCTCCATTACCATTCACATATTCAGCATAAAGCATAACAGAATGTGTTACTGCAGCAGAAACATTTGTCAGTGAAACAAGAATGTGCTGTATTTTGTCGTTGCAAGTCATTTACTTTATAATTAAACAAAGGATTTAAGGATTGACAATTGGAGAAAAGTCTTTAAAAAGCACAATTGCAGTTTCACATGATTCAGACTTGAAGTTTTGATCTCTTTCCCAGACCAAAGCATCATACACTTCATATTTCTCTAATTATCTCTAAGGCAAATGGGGTCACAAAAATACATTAACACACATTATCTTCACAGATTAACATGTTTTCACTGGGTCACTGTGTTAAAACTGCCAATAAACATTTTACCTGAGTAATTTTTGAATATTATATTATATTATATTATATTATATTATAT
>NW_013952797.1:26339-41283 GCF_001266775.1 Austrofundulus limnaeus
GGGAAACACTATATTGTATTAATTATATTATATTATGTTATGTTGTGTTATGTAATATCAAATTATATTATACTGAATATTTGGAATTGTTGCTGTTTAGACTGATACTCATGCCTAACACAAGTATTGCAGTACTCAAGACTGGTCTTGGTCTTGAGACTGGTCTTAAGACCACTTTTTGATGGTCTTTGTTTCATCTTGGACTCAGCTACTGTACATCTGTATTAATTTATTGTTTTGGTCTTGGGCATCGAGGAGTTATTTTTAAGACCACAACCGTGGAAATATCACTAAATTGCCAGAATGTTGTCTAATTTATTTGTCAACATGCTTACTTTCATTGGATGTAAAACATACTGTTTTTAATCCAAGCGTGACTGATTACTAAATATGGATTTTTGTTATTGCTGTCACCCATCTCCACCCCCTTGACTTGATCCAGCCCCTAAAAGTCTTGGTCTTGTGTCAGACTCGATACACACTGGTCTCGGTCTTGACATGTTCTTGAGTTAGGTGGTCTTGACTACAACAGTACATAATCCTGTACAATAAGTACAATATTGTAGATGTTTATTTTAAAACAGCATTACCCTGAAAATAATGCTGCACCTATATATCAGTTAAACTGTGTTTTATCCTGGAGTAACTAAACATCCACACACATAATTATGCTTGCATAATTACAGGCTGTGAGGTCAGTCCAAATTTATGATTTTACTTGGGGCTTAAAAAGTTGATGTAGTCTAAAAGGCTGTAACTTTTCAGTATAGATGTATGACTGACACATTTTTGTATTGTGCATATAGGGAGTCAGTTGACCCTGGATTTGTTGTCTTCAGAGTTCTTGTAAAAACCAGAATAGTATTAAAGACAGTTTATGGCTATGAACGCTGCCACAGATCTAGTCATTGCCTTCCCTCTTTCAGAGTTGGCGAGTCAAGTACAATGCCATTTTAATTAGTGAGTCAATAATTGAGTTGGATGTTTGGTTTGACAGTTCAGAAATTTTCTACACATGATAATAAATAATCTTTTTTTTTCCTGGTCCAGGCACACACTTCCAAGTAGCCAAAGTATTAGCAGATATCCACTATCTTTACATTAGCCCCATTCACAAAACACTTCAAGCAGCTTTTAAGCCATGTTCACCATGTCTTGCTATGATTTATGAAAGAACTGAGAGAATGCAGAAAATTTGAGTCTCCTGTTGCCGCATRGATATCTTCATATTCTCTTTGGGTCATATTTTTCAATCTGTTCGGTTTTCTTTATTCTCTATTACGTCTTCTGAGCTATTACGTCAAAGTCTTTGCGATGCAACAAACATATATCCCTTCACTCTGTATCAGACTCTGGCTTCAACATGTAAGGCTGGATGGACAAGTCTTCTGTTGGTGATATATTTTAATTATTTTTTTAATAGCCAATGTGTCAACTGGATTTCAATTTATTTTACTATCTAGTGCACAAGTGTCAAACTCCAGTCTTGAAGAGCCACTATCCAGCATGTTTTCTGGTTTCCCTGCTTAAAGTGATTTGCATGAATGAATGATTGGCAGGCTTGAAGTGGTAATTGAATCACTGAATCAGGTGTGCTGAAGCAGAGAAACAAAGAAAGTATGCAGGATAGTGACCCTCGAGAGTTTGAGTTTGACACCTCCGGCCTAGTTTGGGTATCAATAATTTTTTGGATATTTCATACATTTATCCTGTTCCTTAATCTTTTTGTGTTTTAGGAAACCATTTTGGTGCTCTTTATTTCCTGTATTCATTTCACTTTATTCCACTTGGTAAATCGTCTAATGATTCTGAAGGGTGAAGTGGAGTCCACTAAGCATTGCTCTCCTTGCTTTTTGCTAGCCTACTGTTTATGCTTGATAAGCTTTATTGGCTTCTAGACACATCAGTCACGGCGAGGCCTTCTTGCTACATCCACTCACCAAACTTTAATAAAATCTGATCACTCAAATGCATTCACTCTCATTCCCTACAGCAACTTTACGGGCATCCATTTGCTTGGTACATCAAATCAAAATCCTAGATGGGTGGAGAGCTAAAGTACAAGACATGCACGTGCAGTTCACTTGTTTTAAGGCAAATGTCAATCGTCACATCAGTTGTTTTGTTGAAGATTGTACTGACTTCAACATGAACTCATTCCTCAACACTACATGGATCAGGACAGACTTAAAGGGAGGCTTTACCCCTCACTGAATTTTACCGGAAGCTGCAATCACCCAGTTAAAACTGAAGAAGTGTAAGCAGAGAACAGCTCAAAGACAGATAGGTCAAACTCCTCTAATGAACCCCCTGGTCTTTGGGACATCACCATCCATCTGAGAGAAAGACAGGCATGGTCCCAGTTGAAAGCCGACATAGAAAAGGCATCTATTTTTTTCTTCATGTGCTCCACGGCACTCCATTATTATATTTATTGAGATTCATGACTCATCCCTCCCCACCTCCTCTGTGGCTCCCATCTCTTCTCTGCTCTTGTTGCCAACCGGCCTCAGAACGCTACTGTCCAGACCTAGCAATTAACCGCCACCTCATTAAGTCAGAAACACAGAGTCCTTAATAATAACTTTTTTCATATAAAAAGCAAGCACACACACAGAGACACACACAAAAAAAATCTATCTCTACTTTTCAGTCATGGGCTGCACGACAAATTCGATAGAGAGGGAGCTATCTTTCCATTTGCAGACACGGAGAGGGAAAGTACTGTCAGAGAAATTCAAGTACGGATGGAAAGCAGAGGCAAGAGGACACAGAGTGAGTAATGAAATAGTGTTTGGGCATGCAAAGGCAATTTTGGCTGCTTTAGAAGACAGCARCGCTAAGCCCACTGGACTTTCGAAGTCACCGTGTCAAGAAGGTGAAGGGGATTGGTTGAGGGTGGATGGTCGCTTCCTGCAGCCTCTGATTCTGCGAACAGAAACTGTCAGTAATAGTTTGKCACAAAATATGATATGGGTGGAAATAATTCTTTCATCATACTTGTCACCTGACTGGTGCAGTATTATAGCATTACTGAAAAATTTTCAATCAATGTGCCAGTTTCCACATTTTACAGCACGTGTGCAGCAGATGTGAAGAGTAATTGCAGTGGCAGTAGCCATCATTTATCTTAACCTTTTTAGTTTTCCTTAAACAACTTTTCAGATTTCAGTTAAACTCTAGCATACCACTACCAAATCAAGTTTTGGTTCAGTATCTGAAATATTTGGCCCCCTCCATTAATATTGTGGCCCCTTGATTGTCCACATCAAACCAATGACATGGGTAAAAAAAACATTATTGCCCCTCACCTTATACTTTGGGTGATACACTTTCCATTTTATTTCCATCCATCTACAACCTTTTGTAGCTAATCAAATATCAGGTTGTATTTTTGAATGAAAAACAACTTCCTGTTGATTCACATTAGCTTTAGTTTTTGGTTGCATTTTACCACCGACCACTTTTTATTCCCTGCTTGGTTTTAATTAAGGAATGCCTGAGCTTTTAAACCACATATGCGTTAAAGGGCAATTAATGAGGCTTTGTAAATGCACCAAAACCACTCCAGCCACTTGCAAGCATTATCAAAAGCCTTTCACTTTGCTCTGGAATGAGAGCGGTGGGTGGGGTGGGGTGGGGGTGTTAGGTGGAGAGAGGGATGTGCATAAGTGTGTGTCTGCATTTGTGATAAGTAAAATCAAAATATAAAATAGCTGGAAAACAAGAAAAGCAATTATTTTTTTCCCTGGTACCCAGTTCACTTACTCCATATCTGTCAATTTCTGTGTTCGCACTTTGTAAAAAAAAAAAACAGCATTGCACATTTGAGTATTGCCAGTAATTCCAAGCATAATTCTAATCACTTGTGCAAATACACTTGTGAGTACTATGCTATGTGCCATTTGATTATTTAAATACAACCAGGTACTTTAAAAATATATATATTTCAGGATTTTTAATTCCTTAACTTGTTTTTTACTGGCCAGACAAAAACAAAATCCATCTGAATGATCACTTTGGTGCTTTTCTTTAAAGCTACAGTTGATATCAAATGGAAATCCTGCTACGATGTGTGGTAAAAAGTCTATCCGAATTTGTCTTGGCAAACTTCTCATTATGTCTGATAGAATTTGATTGTTTCGCAAAGGTTTTAAATTCCCTGTGATGAAACTGTAATGGTTTGGAGCAGAATATCACACTGTCCAACCTTAGTTATCAACATTTTAAAAGAGGACCTGCCCCGCTGTTCACATGCCTATGCTGTGACCCCATCAGTCCATCAGCATCATGCTACTGTGGGCGTGGTCTTCTGATGTGGAAGCTGTGCTAAGAGTGCTAGGATGAGGTCTGAGGTATTGTATGTTTATATGTGGTAGGATTTTGGTGAAAAGATTCTGTTGACATATAGTCTAATGCAAGGTGAGGGTGCAGGAGAGCATCTCTAGAAAATGACAACAGGGAAAACCTTTTAGACAAATACAAAGAGCATAGCAGTGAGTTGATTGTCTTTACACTGATTTTCCATACCAGCAATGATCCCACTATAATATAATAGGTTGTAAAGAGCACAGTGGGGGTCATCGTACTGTGTGAAGAGTAATATTTGGATGTTGTGACAGTCTCTGGAGGTACTTGTATGAAATAGTGCTGATTATGTTAGTCTTTGGGCTGTTGCTGGRTTAGTATCACTGATTAATTGCTTCAGACAAAATGAGCTGGAGCATCTGAAACCTGTGGTCCACATGAAATACTACAAGTTCCAGCTTTTAATGTAGCTTTCTTCAATTCCTCTCAGTGATAAAACTAGTCACATTGTCTGAGTTAAATGATTTTACATATCAGACATACTCGATCATTGCTGGCAGTTTTATTAAAGTTTACCTCATAGCACTCGTTCCAAAAGCATTTAGTATCAGTAGACCAGACTCTAGTCACAATGACTTTTATTACAAACACAGCATTTTCCCATGCAATTGCATTATAAAATCACCACTCATAAGAAAATATAATAAACTGGTGTATGACAAGCTTTTCAAAAGCATTCACATTGATACAGCAAAGATCACACATCAGTTAAAGTCGGTTGCATAAATGATCACAACATCACAATCTTCCATTATCTGCTGCATTACTACTTAGCTGCTTGGATTGAAGTACCAATTAAAACATATTTCACAGATTACATATTTACTTGCAGCTTTTACTTTTTGTTTGCGTTGTGTTTGCCTCAGTTGGTCWATGGTTTTACATCATTCATGTCACAGTAGGATGACAGCCATTGTGACGTAACACCCTAGCCTGTCAGAGATTTAGTAATAAAACATATGTATTAAAATGCAAAAGGACAGCAGTTTAGTATTTACTTGCAATATTTGCAATTTGGTTATATCTTTATTGTGGTTGTGATTGAGCTAAAGTCAGTGGCAGCTGTTTAATCTGGCTGAGTACATCACATTCACCCAGCTAACTCTCAAAGCTAACCAAGCTAACACGTAGCACCAATTTAATCTGGCTGAGTACATCACATTCACCTAGCTAACTCTTAAAGCAAACAAGCCAGACAAAAGACTTCAGAAATAACTCTAAAAGAAAACATGTTCCGCAGGCCAACTGGTGTTCAAGTTCTACAGAAGCTTGTTCAAATGAGGAGTGTCAGAGCAGAGAAATATCATTACAAAAAGGATTATAGATTGAGTGTCTGAACACATCACTCTAAACCAACCCATTGCTGTGGTAGAGTAATTAGGCTTGTGCGCCACTGTGGAATTGTTGGAACGATGACACAGCCTATGCTTTTTAATTTACACATATCAGTTTCAAATGGAACAGCTTAATATACTGTATATTTGTATATCTGACAACTTGCTTTAAGGGATATAATGTCTTTTGTTTTATGTCTGAAAATACTTGATGCATGTTCAATTCTATAGTGCAGCACATTTTTTTGTATATAGATTAATGCTATCAGCAACACCTCCAAATATCTGTCCAACACAACCGGCAGTTGGRTGTGCAGAGCTGCCTGTGTACTGATCTATCGATTAGCACTTTACAATGTAAAGAACACATTGCTGAATGAGCTGCTGGCACGTCAAACATTTGATCAAGCATTTTTTGTGTTGCCTCAGTCTATGCAAGATTGGTTAAAGAAAAAAGTCCCATTCTACTTTGATTGTCCTCCTCCTACACACACACACACACACACACACACACACACACACACACACACACACACACACACACACACACACACACACACACACACACACACACACACACACACACACACACACACACACACACACACACACACACACATATCTCAACCGAGAATGTCAATGTTCCCGAGGGGCATTGGCACCGAGTGAGACCTTTACTCAAGTTGACATGGTAGATCATCAGGACTGACACAGTCACACAGGGAGGCGCACGCACCTTTACAAAAACAGACCTTGCTTTTATTCCTCCCTTTGGGGCCTGATTTGTCGATAAGTTGAGCTGACAGTCCCCTCTTCACCTTGTCCTTCCTCTGCATCCTGTCCTTTTCCTCAACTCCTCTCCCTCTCTGACCTTTAAACCCACTACATCTCTACCATTATTGTAAGCTTTTTTACCTTCCTTATAGGAGGAGGAGAGTTTAATCTCAGTGAATTTTAAAACATAAAAAGCCTCAATGTAAATGAAAATGCAAAATAAATATAATGCAATATAATTGTTGACGTTAAAGTTATACACTAATGATAGGAAGTTTTTCATTAGGGTAAACCATCACTCAAGAATTTAATGATTAATTTTCTCTCCCTGTTTTATTAAATTTGAATGAGTCTGATTTCAACACTAGTAACGTAATAATGGCAAATATTTCTGATGCTGCATTCATACTATTTCTATTGGTATACTAAAAAGCTTATGCAACCTGAAATGTTTTAAGTTCACCTCTCGGTGGCACAGCGGTGCACTGGGTAGAGCTGTGGCCTCTTGGGGAGGAAGTATACAGATTGCCTCCTAGCTTGGGGCCTTTCTAGATGGAGTTTGCATGTTCTCTCCTTGCACATGTGGGTATTCTGGTTTCTTCCTAAAGACAATAACATGTTTTGCAGATATGAATAAATGGTAAAAAGATACATCTTGTTAGTTAGCAACACTGGTCTTATGTAGAACTCTTATTGAATTAATTTCTGTACTTTTACCGAATACCTCACAATTTATCATGAGGAAAGTCAAAGTGTTGAGGTTTGAAGTTCAGCACATAAGTGTGTGATTACAAAAATAGTTTAGATGAACAATGTGTTTTTGATATGGCAACAAAATGCAGTGTTAATTATTTTGTGTATAGTTTGTAGAATGTGTTTAGTTTGGAAAAAAACTTGGGGTGTTCTGCTAATTTATTTTGTGATTGCATTAATTGTGAGAAATATATTTTTGGGGAATAGAGCTCTTTTTTTAAAAAAAGAAATGTACCTAAGAAACTGTAAGAAAAAAAAACTAATCTCCAAGTTGGAAAATCTTCCCCTAAAATCAGCAAAATAGTTGTTTCATACTCAGTAACAGGCTGAAATAATTGCCATTACTAGTTATCCTAAAAAAGAGCTAAATAGAAGTCCAAATGAAGAACAGTTGGAAGAAAAAAAAATCAGAAGCCATGGTTCATTGTTAGAACTGATTGAATGGTTTATGGGTTCTCAAATTGGCTCTGTGCCATAGCATTTATGGAGCATCTATCAGACAAAATTTGCACGCTTTAGAAGTAAAAGTAGTAATAAGATTATTGGCACTCTCTCAGTTCCCACCTGCCCTTCAGTCAATTGCTTAWATTGGATCATCATCCAGCTCATAATGAAGTTGATGGTCTACACAAGTGGTTCCCAGTCTTTTTAGAATTGTGTACCCCCTGAGACATTTTGTCATATCACTAGTAGCCCCTCAGTCAAAGACAATGATGATTCTCGAAAACTATACAAAAAATGATTTTTAAATGATTAATTTAACCCGCTTAACTAGTACAATTAAATCTCAGACATTTTATTCTTTACAACTCAAATTAAACATAAAGATAAAAATGTTGCCTTGAAGGTAATTAAGTAAAATTAACCAAGTAACAGCAGGTACACGAAGCAGCAGCATCCAACATGCATTGTATTGTCCAAAATACTGTACATCAGAAACTCACCCAAATGAGCAAATGCCATGAGATTCTGTGTTTTATACTGGATTCCATTTTGTTTTGCCAATTCTGTGATTCTGTCTGCATTTTCTGCATCGTGGAAATTATAGGGCCTTGCATATCCCAGTCCTATTTTTATCTATTTTTTTACACACCTGGGAAATTTTTCCACGTACCCCCTGTAATAAGATTGAGTACCACAAGGGGTACACGTACCCCTGGTTGGGAATCATTGGTCTACGACTCTACAATTTGACTTGATCAAACAGGAAGTAGGAGGAGAAGGAGGGGAAAAAATCAATGCCCGATTCACTAACTTCTATGCTAAATAATTGCTTGAACAAAACTCAGGATCCTCAACTAGAAAATTGGCTTTTTTCATACTTGGATCTTTTGTCTTCCCTGTGGCAGTAATGGAATTGCCCAAGAGGAAATGCAGCAGCCATTGTGCAACAGTTCAGAATCCGTTGGCAAGAGAAGTGATAAATGATGTTGGCCACACCGGATGATAAATTAAGATGATCCCACACTCTGCTTCCTGAAAGAATTATTACCCCCAATCCTGTGTGATGTTCCGTTAGAATTTTTTTCTACATTGTTCTCAATCATCCAGTTTGGAGTTTAAGACTGTTTTGTTGTTGCAGCTTTTAAAGGAAAATATGTCTCATTGACAGTTCAGTATTTCAGGTCCTGTTGTAAAGTCTTTTGTTTATTGCAGTGACCAAACTGCATTTTGTAACCTACTCTTCACATGAAATGTTTCTTGGCTGTAATGAAGAACTACGTTTGACACAGTGATTTTACTTAGATGATCAGGATATTGAAAATAAAATTAGTTAAAGTGAAATACAGTGAGAAAAAAAGATTTTCAGCTGCAGTCAATTTGAATTCTTAGGGTTTGCAACCAAGTTAACAATTTGGGGATACTATTTAAATGACAGGGGCTGCAATACTACATTTTGCAATATATGACAATACTGTAAGCAAGGCAGTGTATTGCAATAAATTGACATTTTTTGCCCAAAAATTCTATTTTAAAAAAGTCAGTATGTTTTATATGTATTTTATTTGTTTATATTTCCTATTCCATCCATGTTTTCAATGGTTAGGCCAAATGTGCCATTAGTTTTGTATAATAAATGTGGCAGCTTTTAGATTTTAATACCAATTCATTATAAAAATATATGGTCACCCAACACACTAAAAATAGCCTATATCATGTCCAAAATTCAGTAAATGAATGACATGAAGATGCTGCACACAGTCTGTGTTTGGCTGTCAGGGGGCACCTTAAGGGGGGAGCGTGAGTGCGCCAGTCATTTCAGTGCACTGTGTTTCATATGGTTGTTGCATTTGATCAGTTCAGTGCTGTTCTTTGGGGAATACAGACATTTTAACATATGGGCATTCCAGCTAATAAGGAACTGTTGGCAACCTTTCCTCAGCCTAAAAGGCAACAGGTATCGATTTAATCCACTCAATCTCAGCCATCCCCCCAATGGGTCAAAGCCTCACGCTAAAAGAAAACATGTCCTGCCTCTTGAATGGCTTTTGGTTTCCTTTCCAGAAACTTTAGAATAAAATAGTAAAATCTTTTTCTCAACAAAAAATCCATTTGTGTGAATGGCAGACAAAAATACAGCAGAGAATGTCAGCTTTAAAAAAAAACATCTGAGGTAGTGTATATGGGACCTAGCACTATCACTGCAACACTTAGGATCAAAGTTATGTTTTTTTTTTAATCAGCTTTATAACCAAAATGGCAGTAGCACAATCTTAAACTAACAAATACTCATTTTATACACATGATAAAATACTTGCTCCTTGTTTGTATGTAGTCTCTTTTATTCATTACAACAGCTTCCTTCCTTGGGCTGCCACTTTATCGTGGTGGAGAGTTTTGAGTGTCCCAGTGATCCTAGGAGTTATGTTGTTGGGGGCTTCATCCCCCGGTAGGGTCACCCAAGGCAAACAGGTCCTAGGTGAGGGATCAGACAAAGTGCAGCCCAAAGACCCCCATGATGAAAACAATAAATGGAGTCAGTGTTCCCTCACCTGGACGCGGGTCACCGGGGCCCCACTCTGGAGTCAGGTTGGGAGGTGGGACATGTTGGCGAGTGCCTGGTGGCCAGGCTTTCACCCACAGAGCCCAGTCAGGCACAGCCCAAAGAGGAGACGTGGGTCCCCCTTCCCATGGGCTCACCACATGTGGGAGGGGCCGTAGTGGTCAGGTGCAATGTGTGCTGGGTAGTCGTCGAAGGCAAGGACCTTGGCGATCTGATCCTCGGCTACAGAAGCTGGCTCTAGGGATGTGGAATGTCACCTCTCTGGTGGGGAATGAGCCTGAGCTGGTGTGTGAGGTTGAGAAGTTCCGACTAGATATAGTCAGACTCACCTCGACGCACTGCTCTGGCTCTGGAACCAGTCTCCTCAAGAGGGTTTGGACACTCTTTCACTCTGGATTTGCCCATGCTGAAAGGCACAGAGCAGGAGTGGGCATACATATTGCCCCCCATCTCGGTGCCTGTATGTTGGGGTTCACCCTGGTGAACGAGAGGATATCCTCCCTCCGCCTACGAGTGGGGGGATGGGTCCTAAATGTTGTATGTGCCCATGCGCCTAACAGCAGCTCAGATTACCCACCCTTTTTGGAGTCCTTGGAGGGGGTGCTGGAGAGCGCTCCTAACGCGGACTCCCTTGTTCTGCTGGGGGACATCAGCACTCACGTGGGTAATGACAGTGAGACCTGGAGAGGTGTGGTTGGGAGGAACAGCCCCCAGCCCCAATCTGAACCCAAGCAGTGTTTTGTTATTGGAATGATGTGTGTGTCATGGATTGTCCATAACGAACACCATGTTCAAGCATAAGGGTGTCCATATGTGCTCTTGGCACCAAACACCCTAGGCCGCAGTTCGATGATCGACTTTGTCATTTCATCTGATCTGCAGCTGCATGTCTTGGGCACTCAGGTGAAGAAAGGGGCGGAGCTGTCAACTGACCACTACCTGGTGTTGAGTTGGCTCCGTTGGTGGGGGAGGATGCCGGTCAGACTTGACAGACCCAAACATATAGTGAGAGTCTGTTGGGAACATCTGTCAGAGTCTCCCTTCAGACAGAGCTTCAACTCACACCTCCGAGAGAACTTTGAACACATTCCGGGGGAGGTGGGGGGCATCAAGTCCACGTGGGCCATATTCAGTACCTCCAATGTCGAGGCAGCTTACCTGAACTGTGGCCGTAGGGCTGTCATGCCTGTCGTGGTGGCAACCCTCGCCACTGGTGGACACTGGCGGTGAGGAATGCTGTCAGGCTGAAGAAGGAGTCCTATCAGGTCTTTTTTGGCCTGTGGGACTCCAGAAGCAGCTGATAGGTATCGGCAGTCCAAGCGGATTGCAGCTTGGGTGGTTGCTGAGGAAAAACTCGGGCATGGGAGGAGTTCGGAGAGGTCATGAAAAAGACTTCTGTACGGCTTCGAGGAGATTCTGGTCTGCCATCCAGCATTTTAGGAGGGGAAAGTGGTTCGCCTCCAACACTATTTATGGTGGGGATAGTGCACTGTTGACCTCAACTCGGGACATTGTGGGTCAGTGGGCGGAMTACTTCGAAGACCTCCTCAATCCTATCGACATGTCTTCTCATGAAGAAGCAGAGCCTCAGGACCCTGGGTCGGACTCTCCAATCTCTAATGCCGAGGTCACTGAGGTGGTTAAAAAGCTCCTCGGTGGCAAGGCACCGGGGGTGGATGAGATTCGCCCGGAGTTCCTTAAGGCTCTGGATGTTGTGGGGTTGCATTGGTTGACGCGACTCTACAATATTGCGTGGACATCAGGGACAGTTCCATTGGTAGACCGGGGTGGTGGTCCCCCTATTTAAAAAGGGGGACCACAGAGTATGTTCCAACTATAGGGAGATCACAATTTTGAGCCTCCATGGTAAGGTCTATTCAGGGGTCCTGGAGAGGAGGGTCCGTCAGATAGTCGAATCTCAGATTCAGGAAGAGCATTGTGGTTTTCGTCCTGGTTGTGGAACAGCGGACCAGCTCTACACCCTCAGCAGGGTCCTGGAGGGTGCATGGGAGTTCCTCCAACCAGTCTACATGTATTTTGTGGACTTGGAGAAGGCATTCGACCGTGTCCCTCGGGGGCTCCTGTGGGCGGTACTCCGGGAGTATGGGGTACCAGGCCCGTTGATATGGACTGTTAAGTCCCTGTACGACCGGTGCCAGAGCTTGGTCCGCATTGCCGGTAGTAAGTTGGACTCTTTTCCAGTGAGAGTTGGACTCCCCCAAGGTTGCCCTTTGTCACCAATTCTGTTCATAACTTTAATGGACAGAATATCTAGGTGCAGTCACGGTGTTGAGGGATCCGTTTTGGTGACCTTAGGATCACATCTCTGCTTTTTGCGGATGATGTGGTCCCATTGGTTTCATGAGATTGTGATCTCCAGCTCTCACTGGAGTGGTTTGAAACCAAGTATGAAGAGGCCGGGATGAGGATCAGTGCCTCCAAATCTGAGGCCATGKTCTTGAGCTGGAAACCGGTAGGGTGCCTTCTCTGGGTTGTGGAGGAGGTCCTGCCCCAAGTGGAGGAGTTTAAGTATCTTGGGGTCTTGTTCACAAATGAGGGAAGAATGGGGCGGGAAATCGACAGGCAGATTGGTGCTGTGTCTGCAGTGATGCGGGCGCTGTACCGGTCTGTCGTGGTGAAGCGAGAGCTGAGCCAGAAGGCAAAGCTCTCGGTTTTACTGGTCAGTCTACGTTCCTACCTTCATCTATGGTCACAAGCTTTGGATAGTGACCGAAAGAACGAGATTGTGGATACAAGCGGCCGAAATGAGTTTCCTTCTCAGGGTGTCTAGGCTCTCCCATAGAGATAGGGTGAGCAGCTTGGTTATCCGGGAGGAACTTAGAGTAGAGCCACTGCTCCTCCACATCGAGAAGAGCCAGTGGAGGTGGCTCGGGCATCTGGTTAGAATGCCTCCTGAACGCCTCCTTGGTGATGCTTTCTGGGCACGTCCCCCTGGGAGGAGGCCCAGAGGAAAACCCAGGACATGCTGGAGGGACTATGCTTCTTGGCTGGCCTGGGAACGCTTTGGGATTCCCCCAGATGAGCTGGCCCAGATGGCTGGGGAGAGGGAAATCTGGGTCTCTCTGCTTRGGCGGCTGCCCCTGTGACCCGACCCCAGATAAGAGGATGGACGGACGGACAACAGCTTCTTTATGCATGATTCACTTTTTAGGCAAGATGTTCTTTTTGTTACTCAAATTCATCCAGCTACAAGTTAAATTTTTTTTATTGACCCTACAACCCACACCAATATCTGTTGTTGTCCAGTGAAGAAAAAATGTATTTGGCTTATTTTGATTGCTTTTTTTTACTTAGAATATTTTGAAGGTTTGTGCCAAATTCTTTTCCCCATGATACCAAGAAGGGCCAAGGATCAATGGAAGGCTTGCACACGAGCATAACAAAGTAGACAAGTGTCCTTGAGCAAAGCAGAAATCACATTGATATGCCACAGTGATTGCAGCCCAGATCTCTCCGTACGCAGCATTTCTGACAGAAGCTGAAAAGGCATCTTGGAAAGGAATGGTTCATTTGTGCATGTCAGCAGTTTTTTTTTTTAATCTAACACTAATCAGAAAATCAAGAATTTTAAAACTGTTAGGAAGTCGATGCCGATGCAGCTGGAGCAGTCAACCTTACCTAATGAATTCTGTCACTGCTGAATATGATTCTTGGTTCTCTTTGTCTGTCTAGCAATTTCTAAATGTTTTCCTTTCTTCCTTTCCTCTTTTTTTCCCCTGACCGGCTAGAAATAAAGCAGAACATCTTCCCTGGTCTGCCTCTCTGTACTCGGCACCTCCTGCATTATTCATGGCGAGGCTGCTCCCTGTAAATAGAGTCACCGAGACCGCCCAGTCAGCTGGCGTGCATCAACAGGACCAAAGGCGGGCCTGACAAAACAATCTCCCTGTATGAGCTTTTAAAAGCATAGGTGGGAGGGAAACGAGCAGGAAATGACACGGGGAAACAAAACGCTGTTTCAGCATTAACCTTAGACACTCAGCGTACATGTGGCTTAAAAAAAGAAGCAAAAACTAAAGCTGAAAGCTAATTTTGACCTCACTTGCTAAAAAATGGAATATGTGCTTGCAGTGCAGCAGCTGAGATATTGAATAATGCAACTGCATTGTGCAGTTTGTGTTGGGCTTTGTCGTCATAATGCATTTCATTCAGTCAAGACTGGCTGGAATTGAACCATTTATCATTAGAATTTGGGGATTTTAAAATGTGTTTGGAAATTATTATTGATTCAAAATGTTCCAAATATTTTAATTACTACCATCCATCTATCCATTTTCTGTACACGCTTATTCCTTTCAGGGTCACGTGGGTTACTGGTGCCCATACCCAGCAGCCACAATGTTAGGGACGAGGTACACCTTGGACAGGTCTCAAGTCCATCTCAGGGCCACACATAGAGACACTCTCACTCACACCTAGGGAAAATTTAGAAATATCATTTAACCTAACAGTCATGTTTTTGATGTGTGGGAGGAAGCTGGAGTATCCGGAGAGAACCCATGCATGCACAAAGAGAACATGCAAACTCTACCCAGGCTGGGATTAGAACCAGTGACCTTCTTGCTGAGACGCATCAGCTCTACCAACTGAGCTGCCTTACTACTATTTAAACCAAATTATTTGACACATTGGCTTTATTTGACAAAAATTTGAATAATAAATAAAATCTGTCATTTGTAAGCTTACAAAT
>NW_013952797.1:41456-49790 GCF_001266775.1 Austrofundulus limnaeus
TAAAACGGTCACCAGGCAATATTATCATTTATCGCAATAAATTTTGAGACAATTAATCGCCCAGCAAAATTTGTTATCGTGACAGGCCTACTGAGACGCATCAGCTCTACCAACTGAGCTGCCTTACTACTATTTAAACCAAATTATTTGACACATTGGCTTTATTTGACAAAAATTTGAATAATAAATAAAATCTGTCATTTGTAAGCTTACAAATATAAAGTTAAAGAGTTTCGTCTTGGTTGTCTTCAGGTACGTTGCAAATGTATTTTTCAAAAGCCTAGCATTCTTTAAGATAAAATATACTGTGCTGCCTTTTAAACTAAGATMATTTTATGATGAGAAGGAACAGAGTCAAAAGTTTGTTTTATCTGCGAAGCACTTTATGATTTTTATCCGAGAGAGGTGCTATATAAATACATAAAATTAACTTACTTAAGAAGGGGTCTTTGCAGTTCATATGGACCGTTTCTTGGATGTGTATGGGCAAAGTTTGGCAAAACTGTGATTGGTCGGATTGACTTGTCTTTCCAGGTGGGTTAGTACTGTTCTAACCAAGGGGAATTATATGTCGCTGGAGGAAAAATGGAAAGCACAAAGGAAAAAGGAAAATAAAACTATTACATGTCGCTCCACATGTACGGTGCTCAGTTTTTTTGCGGCTTGCACCTTCTATTCTCGACTTATTTATCCATCCATTATCTACACCTGCTTCTTCCTTTCAGGGTCACAGGGGTCACTGGTGCCCAGCACTAATCTAAAAATTAGTTCCACTAGCCCAAAAACAGTAACTCAGACATTTAGGCCCCCAAATTCTCTAGCACTAACACCTTAGCAAAAGCTAATTCTAAAGCACTAAAATGACCCAGTCAACCCATGAACATTCTTTAACAGACAACATGAGTCACATATTGTCATGTTGCTCTCTTAAGACTTAACATTGACATTCCACAGCCATATTTGGGTTCATATATTGTCAATATATTGTCACCTAGTGGATAAGTGACACACATATGAACAAAATGTGTGACAGCTTGCAGCGGCTGTTAACAATTACATTGATCGATAACGTTTATAGACCTCAGTTAGTGTTTCTAAATTCAGCCTATAAATTTAGCAAGTGCTAATACACTAATAAAATTTGAAATTAGAAAAAAGCCCTAAAGCACTAATCAGGAAATTAGTTCCCCTATTAGTGCTTTGGTGCCTTAGGGGAACTGTGCCCACCACTCCTGGTGCCCATATCCAGCAGACACTGTGCGTGGGGTGGTGTGCACCCTGGACAGGTTGCAAGTCCATCACAGGGCCACATAGAGACAAACGAGACAACCATTCACTCTCTCACACCTAGGGACAACAGTCCCACACAGGAAGCTGGAGTACCTGGAGAAAACCCATGCATGCACAGCGAGAACATGCAAACTCTACCCAGAAAGGTTCCTGGGCTGGGATTTGATCCGATGTCCTCCATGTGTCTCACCTTATGTTTAATATTAATATGTATGATTTACAAATATATAGGCACTTTGTGGCTGTTTTGACCAAGCTACATGTCCCCCSAGCTGCCCCAARCCCCACTCAAATTAGTCAATCTGATCKAGCATATCTTTAGCAAAATTCTGCCACAAAAGTCAAACAGACCAATCATGYCTTTCTACAAACTCCTCTCACACACCAAGAAACACCCACTTACTGATTGCAGACACCCGCTTCTCAACAGAGTTATAATTTTTTTTGTCAAACCATGCAAATGACATCACGTGCCATGTTCATCTTTTTATCGTTGTGTTGTGTAATGATGGTCAGGAGATTAGTGTTGAATTAAATGCTGTTTAATCTGCATGAAACAAGATATGTACGAGTCAAAAATCACGGGCTCTAAACTATGGGCACCGCAACTCATGCTGTCTCTCATAGAACTGCATAAATATTACAATAATATTGAAAAGAAATAAGTATAATAAAATATATACCTGTATGGAACAAAATATGCACTGGTCAAAATTCATGGCCTCATCACCGCAGGTACAACTTTTACGAGAAATAGCATTTTACATTAGCWTMAAGCTAGTGGATATTTTCACATGGGTATTAGTCAAAAGCAATTATATTACACTCATAAAATGTACAACATGAAACTCATTAGCATCCTAATGAACAAACACATCTCACAGTTAGCCAGCTTGCATTTAATGAACAACGGTTAATACAAAATAATTTACTACAGTCATCTCACAGAATGCCCAGTGTCTTCTGCACTTATCACAACCAACCACCAAAAGAAGGWCATGTTTTATCCTCATACATGAACCTATATGATAAGTAATGACAAGTAGAATAGTTTATATTAACCCTGTTAGGTTTGTACAGGATTGATGGTTTTCAGCTACTACGACACAAAGTTGGTGTTCATCTTTCAGCTCTTCCCTTTTCAGGTGTTGCCACAACATGTCATCCTCTTCTACCTTACTCTGTCCTCTGCATCCCCTGTCCTCACTCCAATTACATCCATGCCCTATCTACAGTAACTGCATCTACATATCTCTTTTTTTCTGGCAGCTGCATCTGTAATATCCTTACATAAACATACCCATTGTCCCTTCTCAGCACATGTCCAAACTATCTGTCTGGCTTCTCTAACTTYATCTCCCAATCGTTCAGCCTATGCAGTACCTCATAATCTCACTCCTAATCTTATCCATTCGTGTCACTGTCAAGGCGAGCTTCAACATTAAGGCCTCCACATACTTCATCTGAAACCGAAGTGTCAAAGCTCGGCTATTTTGTTGTTCGGCATGCGTTTTCACATACACCTTGCGGGCAGAGATACACCATGCTGATCTCCAGGGAAACCCCTCCCATTGCAGTATATKTCACTGAACAGGGTTTCTTCACACTAGAGTCTACACTTCAAAATCAATAAGTGTTTATATGCCTGATTCGCCATTACTGTCCACAGATCTGTCCTGTTTAAAGCTCCACACTTTTCTGCAAATGGATACATACTGTGTGTTTTATCTCCAGTCATGAGTTTTTGGCCAATTGACTATCATTATAAATGTCTGCGTACAACAGTCAGCCTCTGGAATCAAATATTTATTTTTTTATTTTTATTTTTTGGAAGCAGGTGGTTGAAGCAAACCAACACGACCATGAACCTCTGACCAATCACACTGTAAGTTCCTATGTGGAGGAAGATAAAAAGTTCTCCCAGCAGGTTGTGACAAGGAGTGGAAGACTCGCAGAATTGAATGGCGTAATTTTTGTCATGGAACTGTGACAATGAAAGCCAATTTCAGCAGTTCAGATGGAYCATGTAGAGGCCTTTAAGCTCTGCCACTTCAAGTTCAGTCTCCTGTCTTTTTGGTAATGCCACTGCCTTTAAACCATAAAGCATAGCTGGTCTTACTACTCTCCTGTAAACATTTCCTTTGACCTTTGCTGCCACCTGTTTGTCACATACCACTCTACTCCATCCTGCCTGGACTCTATTTCTATTTGACAGCTGACCCTTAGTACTTGAAATCCTGATAGATATCTGATATTATTTTATGATGGTCTCTGAAATACTGTATGAATCTTTAAAATTGAAAGAGAACATCCTTGCATTTTAACTCTATTTCCTGTTGGCATTTTTGCACTGCACATCCTGGCCTGGCCCGGCCCTGCCCAGCCTGGGCTCAAATCTACATTTAGCATTTTTGCATTATACATTAGGGCCCAGGTCCACCCCGATTTCTGAAACCTTGAGAGCTGTGGTTCCACTTGGAATGGTCAATTTGATGTCCTTTACTGGTGCTCATTGATTGGTTCACTGACCAGAGGGGTTACTTCACACAGATGAGAGTAACTTTATGTGAMTTGATTGCAACTAACATTTTTTTTCCACATGGCTTTAACTACAAAACAAAAGTAGCAAGCTATCAACAGCAACAAGCTAGCGAAAAACTAACATTAGCTTTCCGTTCTCTGTTGTTCCCTCTCATCTTAAACRTCATACTGCTGGATTGTCTGGTTCAATATTCAGTATTTTTTCTTCAATTTGGTGTAATGTATTATTATTGTGTTGCAAATAAAACAAAATACCATTTGTGCATTATGATCCCTCCCTGTTCTCTGCTCAATCCAAACACAACCTGGACATGAATAGAGTAAGGCTGGGTCATCTGGAGCTGGCTCATGGTAGAWACTAGTCACATTGCCAGAGGTTTCTCTACCCTGCCAATTGACAGTCAGATTGTAGAAATATGACCTCTCCTAACTCAAATCCAATCTCTTTCAGACTTTTTAGAGTTTTTTTTTTTTTTTTGGACACCCACATAATAAAACATTGTCACTAGTCTAGCTGCATCATTTTGGGTCAAGGTGTTTTTCATTTTTGTAGTATTGCACAGGTGGAAGAAAGTTATTCTTGTGATTTTTTTAAGATAGGGGTTAAAATACATGTCCTTGTGAAAAACCACATTRATGTCGTTTTAGAACTGAAGGCCAAAGCAACGCCATACAGAGTAACTGAAGATTATTCAACTGTTTTCGCTGTTTAAAAACTAAAAATTAAGAGTCATCCAAGTTTTTGTTTCCCAAGGACACTTCAGAACACTGCAGAGGATTGGGGATTGATTGAACCTTTGATGCTCCAAATACAAAACAACTACCATCAGGCTAAGCTGCCCTGTCATCTTTTTTTTTGATCCCCATAAAACAAAATATTCCTTTCAGATATGGCAACACAACAATGGCCCTTCACTTTTGTGATAAGCAGGTTGTGGGTTTCCAATATCCTGCTACCTAAATTAAAGATTACATGCAGTAGGTTAGACTGGAGGATCTACAGAGAGGCTTTGAAAAGCACAAGATAAAAGTAAACATTGTCTCCCTTTCTCTCTTCTATTGACCCTACAACCCACCCTCTYCAATCCAAACAGCCATCCCCACCCGCGCCTCTTTCGAGTAAATTTAGCTGCCCTAATTCTTGTTGTCAACTCTCTGTGAATAGCTTGTGCTTTWTGTTCCTCTGACCTAAACATGTCTCTCTTTTTATTTCTTAGCAATAAGCAGAAATGTGTTGTGTAGTCATTTTAATGTGTGTATTTATAATTATACAGTATATTAAAATGCCTATTGTTGTCATCCTTTCCAGTCTCTAGCATCTTAGTGGTTGAGAAACAATGTGTAAATATAAAAAGTACACAGGAACTACATTTTAAACATTTCAGTAACACTTTATAATAACTTAAACTTATTTAACCGTAATTATTATTAAATGGTTAGTTAACACTGAAAATGTCATTGTTAATGATTCACACTTAATAATAAGCTATGAATTAACTCATTAATTGCTTTACTAATAAATACTAATTACTTCTTATACCAGCATATTCATAGTTAATTCGTGATTAATAACTCTTGAATTAATTATTTTATATAATGTGTGTAAATGTATGTAAATGCTCAGGTAAATGTACTTTCACACCATCTGTTAAGCATGTAATAATGGTTAGAGAATGCTTGAATTGACTATGGACTATTTATGCTTTTATTTTTTGTATTTTTTTAGTGTAGAAAAAACCCTGAAGGGCCACAAATTGCATTTCATCTAAGGGAATCAGACCAAAAATCATGATCAATTTAGATATTGTCCAACCCAGAGGTGCCAAAATTGATCTGCAAGCATTTGCACTGGTTTGAATCTCTTGTCATTACACTGTATTTCCACTTAGTCACTTGGTTTATTTGGCCCAATGACTAAATCACAAAAAATGATGGACAGCGGCACTGGCTGCTTGCTYAACCATGAAATAAACAAATTAATTAAATCAATCAATAAATAAGCAAATAAATAAAATGACTTGATTTAAAAGGTATTTCTATTTGATTTCTTAATTTCTTAAACCATTTACTTGGAGAAAGTTTGACGTACGCTCGGACAGCAAAGGCTCATGAGACATTTAATTAATTGATAAAATAGGAGTAACTATGAGTGCTCAAATCTAATCTAAATGTCTCTTGTAGTTACTTGTATTTCATGTTTAATCCTAATATAGCAAAGATAAAGTCAGCACTACGAGTGAAGACTATCTGCACTACAGCCTATTGTACTGTATAGTCATCGGGCCAATAGCTGGAGTGATTGTAAGTGGACATGAAGTGCTTCTAAATATGACAGCATCTCAATTCATTCAGTTTATTTTATACAGCACCAAGTCACAATATGGTCAGTCTAAGAAAACAACTAAAATGTGTTGAATCACTTCATCACAGTCTCACATCCTGAGCAGCACATTGGTGACAGTGGAAAGGAAAAAACTCAATTTTAACAGAAAGAAAACTCCAGCAGAACCTGACTTAGGACAGGTGGTCATCTGCCTCAACTGGCTGGGTTTGGGGATACAGGAAAGAGACAAAGCTACACAGAAGGGCTGGTCCAGGTGTATTTCCCTCTGGAAGAGCGACAAAGAAAGCATGTTACTGAYAGACGTAATTACAACAAACATMTAGAGTAGAGTGACTAAAAACAGCAGCAGGGTGAGAAACAATGTGGTCAGTCAATTATCCAGCAGTCTAAGCCTATAGCAGCAGAACTAAGGAATGACTCAGGAAACCTAAACCTAACTATAGGATTTATCAAAAAGGAAAGTCTTCAGTCTAATCTTAAAAGTAGACAGAGTGTCAGCCTCATGGACAGAAACTGGAAGTTGGTTCTACAAGAGAGGAGCTTGATAACTGAAAGCTCTGCCTCCCATTCTACTTTTAGAAACTGAGAGCGAAGTGCTCTGTTAGGAAAATATGTAACAATAAGATCTTTGATATGTATAAGATGGAGCTTGGTTGTTGAGAGCTTTGTATGTCAGGAGTAATATTTTAAATTATATTCTGAATTTGACAGAGACATACAGTATATGTCAAGTTGTATGAGTTGTCCATAATTTACACAGATTTTACATCATTTTACCTGTTTACGGATGTATTGGGCAATCTCACAGATATTTTCATGTTTCACAGATTGTTTTCAAAACTCTGTTTCAAATTTATGTAACGTCATAGCCTGTAGGACATTAAAAAACAATAAATAACATCAAATAACCATCTTCCAACCCGCTCTGCTGCTAGAAATAAGTTATCCCGTCCTCATTTCCTCTTGCAAGTGCTCTCATACCCACTGCAGACAGTTTGCAGCATTGCTTGGTGGTATGTTTCTGTGTCTGGGTGGTCATTTTATCTTTCTTTTTTTCACACTTGCCTGGCCCAAATGTGAAAATAAAAACATTCAGTCATCATAGTCTACTACAGTGATTACGTGTTAAAGGCACTTGGGACTGTAATGGTTGGTGATGGAGTTCAAAATGGCCGCAAGAGCTAATCAATCTTAACCAACACAAAATGAGTTATAACTTTGTCAGTTTTATAGATATTGGGTTAAAATTTGATGTTTGTAACAGAGTCAATCACAACACTTGCGTTGTAGTATGAGATTTTGCAGAAAGTTTTTTTTCGGGGTGTGAACAAAACGAATTGTCGTTTTGCATTTTGAAAATGTAAAACTCCAACATTAAAGTCAGCAGACAATATTCATTGTTCCACAGAATGCAAGGTCTTTATTATTATTTTAAGCTATTTTATGATGTTGCTTTTCATTTCCTGCGTTCAGGCTTGCTGCCGCTTTTTGTAGCATTTTTATTTTCAATGCGCATTTTGTTTGGAAAATCATAAAACACTAGTACTGGCGTTACTCGATAAGGAATACATTTCTGCTTCCCTTCAATGATTTTCTGTTTTATTGTGAGCTTGACTTTCCAATGGAAGGTTTGCCGACTACAAAATTGGCCCATCTCCACCGCTCGCCACAAATGGAGCATGCATGAGTAGTCTGCATGCAGGCATTTAAGTGTGTTTCGATCTGAAAACCCATCAGTGTGACTGTCCTTGGTGTGCACATGAGCGCACGCGCTTCACTTGTGTGCACGCAAACGCGTGTACGGGCAGCCTAATAAATACTGCCTCCCTTTTCTGTGTCATTCCACTCCCTGGAGTGAGGCCTCTATCGACAGGCAGCACAGCTTTACCTGATCAATAGTTTCTTCTCTCTCTCTCTCTCTCTCTCTCTCTCTCTCTCTCTCTCTCTCTCTCTCTCTCTCTCTCTCTCGCTCTCTCGCTCTCTCTCAGTCCCCACATATTATCAACTCGAGTTTCTGCCTCTGATCCGGGAGCCGAAACACTTCTGATCTCCAGCATATAGCCAGAAACCATAAAAGCTCTCGAGTGTCTCATTTGGTTTTATTTTCCATCAATTACGCACTCTGGAAGCTGGGGCATGGGGGTGGTGGTGTTTGGGGG
>NW_013952797.1:50148-54732 GCF_001266775.1 Austrofundulus limnaeus
ACACACACACACACACACACACACACACACACACCAAAGCTACATTCATACATATTCAAAACAATGTGTTTGCCTTTTCACATGATTCATGTTGCCCCCAAGTGTGTTGAAGTCTCAAGTGACTCAGTCCAACCGCATTTAAATGAACTCATTCTGAAAGTCCTATTTAATTATAAATGTATATACTAATATTATAATGGCTAATAATAGGGTAAAGTGTATTTGAGTAGGCCAAAACAGATACTACCTGTAGGCGATCCTTCATATTTTCTGGAGTCCTGTATAAAGGTTATGAATAATGTTTTGCCTGTTGTAGAAAACTCTAGATTGACCTTAGTTTGAAAAATATAAGCTGTTTCTGACAGGACTGATTGCTCATAGCTTGTACAATGTGGTCCAAAATCAAAGTGGATAGCTTTGTACAGTATTTTAAAATTAATTAGGCACAGTTTTAAAAACTGAGCCTCCATATTTTAAAACTCCTCACACAATTAACAAAATCACACCCATTTAGCATAGCACCACTGCTCTTTTACAAAATGAAGCAYAATGGTAAAAATTCTACTCATTATAAAACCTGTGTTTTGTTGGATTATTAAACACGTCCTTTGATCATTTGCACACTAATGTGCTAAACCTAAAACACTTTCAGCAATTCTACTTTCTTTGTRAAATTAAATACATTCACCAGTTTTACACATGACCAATGCTGCAAACTGATAAAAAATATATATTTCTCTCTGTAAGTTTAAATCAGTTAACATAGAAGTCAAATCAAAGTTTTTTACAACAGTTAGCTTAGCAAACACTTCTGCAGATAAATCGTGTAAAAAATTACACAAGTTACATAAGTATGTTCAATAAAAATGTAGGAGACAGCTAAAAATAGAGGATGGGACCAAAACTAATTTCTAGTCCAATCATGCACTTTTTTGTCTCCCTGTGGAAAGCGAAAAGGGGACTTGGAAATAACCTCCATCAGTCTTTCCATCAGTCCGTCTTGTAAGCTGGAAAATTTTGATTTTGATGTCTCAGGCCAACATTGTAAATAAGAAACTGTTCTTAATGTTTTGCCTGTTGAAATAAAGGTTAAATAAAATAAAATAAAATGTTTGGGTGGATTCTAATGTGTTTATATAAGAGAGTTTTGTATCAAAAACTGAACTATGTCAAAATCTAAGATGGCCACTGCCAAATGTGTATACATGAAAGACTTTATGTAATACCACTAGAATGAACCTTGGATATCCTCAGCCGGTGAGGGTACTTGGATGCATCCTTGGTTTTCGAGAGTCTGCGGGGTACATTCCTTGAGGAGTAGCCTTCAAATTGGGACAGCATTTGGCGTGGGGAGTGGCCTCTGGAGTTGCAGAACAAAAAACAACTTTGTGTAATGAATGGCACCAAGATTACGCAGCAGATTTAAGACATACAAAGCTGAAATTTGGTGGGTTGGTAGCTGAGGGTGAWCTCAATGCATTCTGAATGCTAATCACAGGTTTAAGCTAACCACTAATTCCAATTTTCAAAAAGGCTCTAATTCAAACTTTTAAACACCCACAGAGCTGAAAACTGGTAGTAGWATAGTAGTAGCCAAGAACAAGCTTTGACYTCTGAGTGCTAAGTAAAAATCCAAGATGGCCACCAAGGCTACAATGCAGAATTGACCATAACTTAGCCATTTTTCAGACATATTTTGCTCAGATTTGCGATGGTAGTTGATCGCAGGGATCTCTAACAACGAGTAAATTCAAATATTGTCATAGTTTCTCCAGTATATACTGTATATAAAACGCGTAGAGCTGTGCAAATCTGGACTGGTGTTTTGATACTTGAGTGTTATTTTTTATTTTTATCACATGAAAGCAATATTTTAAAATCTTCATCAGTTCCACATTAAATAGTTTTTGTTTAGACTTTATTTTCAAGCAGAAATAACAACAGCAGCTGGATGTCTGGTAACGCCGGGGGCAATACCAGCAGGATTATCACCATATTTCTGCTCGGGTAACTGTGGAATGCAAAACTGATGTCAGAGAGAGGTTTTTAAAATAAAACTTTACAAAAAATGCTATGATTTTATTTTTTTAATAGTTTTGTTGKAGGATGGCAGAAACTGACTTTGGTCACTCAGATTAACCATTAACATGTCGGACTGATCAGAATTAAACATTTTTCTTTAGACTTATCTACAACTAACACATTCCCACTCCCAACTCGTCACATATTGACGCTTTTCCAAGCCTCCCTCTGTGTCTTATAGTTACTAACTGACACGAAGGGGTTACCCAACGCGTCAAAATGTTTACATGTACAAATTTTTTTTGATTGGATTGAAATGTATTCGGATTAAATAATCGGAATGTATCGTTTACATGTGCACAATCCRATCATGATGAGTGTTTACAGGCTTTTATTCTGAATAGAAGCACGGACATGCGCAGTTGCTAACTTCCCCTTTAAAAAAAACACAGAAAAAAGTTCTACTTCCATGATGAATATAAACAAACAGCTTATGAGTGCTCAGAATGGACCTGTGACAGGTTTTAATGAGACATTACTGCACTCCCTGGTTGAGTTGCAGGTGATGAGCAGACTTTTTTTTGCGAAGTGGCGCAGGCTGTGTGACTTCTTTCTTTATGAATGAGAAAACGGGAAGAAAAGGTCTTCTGTACTGCTAGAAACCGCTGAATGAAAGTCAGCAGACGTGCATTCAGGTCAGTTTTCCACAATCAGAATAAGATGATCGGATTAAGTGTTTACATGCATGCTGTTCGGATAATCAGTTGGCATAAACCACCTCTCTCATTCCGATTACAAATTCAATCGGGTCAACATGGAAGAGCTTTGCATTCACCAATTAAAAAATAGGACTCATGATCTTATAATTATGAGATCAGGATCTCATAATTACGAGATCTTATCTCATAATTACGAGAAAAGATCTCATAATCATAATTACGAGAAAAGGTCTCATAATTATTAGATAAGATGTCCTGAGATCAGGAGTCCTATTTTTTAATTTGGTGAATGCAATGCTCTTCCATAGATCGAGCTGAATTGGGTCAGAATAGTCCAAATGGGGTGTTTACAGTACATGACACATTTTTATTCCGAATGACCGTTTAATCTGATTACTTATGTCCATGTAAACGTAGCTAGTGATGCACTAGGTATTTCCGAGTTCCCTTGGTGTCCGGTTTTGACGCGTCAGGACACAAAATATCTGGGTCTTTGAGTTCGGGTCGGCGGTTAATATTAGGGATCAAGGTTCATGGTTAATTTTAGGTTGTGGGGTCAGGGATAGGATGTCTAGGGTGAATATTAGGTAATTTTAGGATTTGGGACACGTAGTTGACGTGAATTTCCTACACTTTCTAAAAATGGTTAATTTTACGCATCAGCATTGATGATTAATTTTAGGTACTAGGGTCAGGGACGGACTGTCTAGAGCGAATGAAGGAAATTTGAGGCTTTTGGATGGTTAGATTTGTGCATTTTCTACACTTTCTGAAATTATGACAACAGCTTCYGCCCCATCTCGTCAATAACTGGTGCTGGGGGTTACCTGACGCATCAAAACCGGACGCAGAGGGAACCTTGTAAAAGCATCAATATGTGATGAGTTGGGAGTGAGAATGGGTTGCTTATATATTTTTCAAAAGTTTTTCACAAAACCTTACTTCGAAAGATACAAACTTGACCTCTAATCTGCTAAAACATTTCCGAGCTTAGCTTGAATGATTTTAAAGGAATCAGACATGATGTATGTTTGGATTTACATCCTGGTTCTTTGAATAATTTGTATGAATTGGAGGGTAAATGTTTTTTTTTGCCCAGAATGGTGCTGACCAATAAAACAACCAATATGTCATAAAGCCTGGATAATTTTATCATGTTCAAGTTGGATGCAAATCACTAACCAATGCAAGGGTATTGCAGATAAAATGGTTTTGTTTGTAGGAGCACAAACGGTGATGAGATAAAAAAAAAGGTAGAAGATGTGAAAAAGGATGAAAGCCTGGTGGTCCTGCTGAGAGGCCACATAATTACTGTACGTTTTTGTTGATACAGAACAGCAGTGTGAAGCAGTTCATATGTCTTCCTCTGAGTCGAAGCATTTAGTCATTTTAACAGCTGAAATGGCAAGAATACTGTGACCCCTTTTAGCACAAAATAAGAGATTTTACATCAACTTCTGGTGCAAGAAGGGGTTTCTGCTTTTCACTTGTGAATGAAACAAAAGAATATAAAAAGTAGAGGTGTCCCGATACCGATACCAGTATCGGAATCGGATCCGATACCAGCATCAAGTACTCGTACTCGTACTCGTAAAAGCCAGCCGATACTCTTAACCGATACCACTTTTGTCCCCTCTTGTGCTGCGCTGCACAAAGGGTAAACAACAATCCATACCAGGCGGGGGCGCTAACGCACTTATTACGCAAGTTATTTCCGACCGCACCCCCGAATAACAGAAGAAGAACGATGAAAAGAAAAGAAGAAGAAGAAGTAACATATCGGCACTTTGGAGATATTTAAGAGCAGCACGGAGGACAAACCAGCAGACTGTCTGCTGAGCTC
>NW_013952797.1:56029-61277 GCF_001266775.1 Austrofundulus limnaeus
GTCCCGATACCAATACCAGTATCGGAATCGGATCCGATACCAGCATCAAGTACTCGTACTAGTACTCAGTCTTGAAAAAACTGGTATCGGGACACCCCTAATAAAAAGATAAAGAAGTCAAAGAAAATAAAATGAGCACCTATCTGATTGTGTAACTCAAACTCAACACGAGTGATATTTTGTCAAGGACCGAAAAATAAAAAAAAGAGAGAAAAAATATCTTACATTTGATGCCCCGCCTGGCAGAAGGTTTGAAATATTAAAGTGGTTTTCAGCTCATAGTGTCGTCAACACTCTTCATATATTCTGCTTCAAGATAAAAGACTGACCCCCCACCCCCACTCCTCCCCATTGCTGCCATCCCTCACCTCACCCCATCAAAAGTGCTCCCTTTTTTTCCTCCCTCACTGTCTGTATTTTACTCACCTTGGTCTTGTATTTGTTTCCAATTCTTGCTCAGTATCAAATGGATTCCTGTCTCACATGGTTAAAGGTGTAATACTTTTCAAAGGAATGCATATCACTCATGAAACCAGTTAAAACCAGCTTATGTGGGGAAATGAGTTAGTCAAAAAATGTAAATAACTTCAAGCAAAGTTTTATGAGATATTATGGGATGTCACATCAAGTATTTTGGAATGGACTCTCAGCTTTTACAGAATCGAAGATTTCACTTAATTAGACAGTAATTTGACAGATCACATCCATTTCTCTCATTTGGTTCTTAGTTCGCAAGAAACCAAAGCTTAAGTCTATAAAGGTGGGGTGGTCCGCATTGATTAGATCTGGTGGCCATTTTGAATTATGTTGACTACAAAGGTTAATCAGTTGTAGATGAACATCCAATGATTACTTTCCGAAAGGCTTGTTAAAATGTGTTCAGTGCTTCATGAGCTATTTTGCTGACAGACAAACAAGATGGACTCTGACAGTTCCAACGTAGCAGACAGCTGTGGGGCARACCTGGTGCTAAGCTGCCACTGCTGGCCCGGCAAGTGGTTTGTCAACTAGATGTGGGCCAGGTCTGGCAATGATGGCACTGTTTTTAAGATGGTATGCCACCACTGGCCCAAATGTGGTTTGGATTTTGTGGTCGCTGGCCCATGCATGGACCACCTCTGGCCGATGCATGGGCCAAGTGTTGGAGTGTTAGTGCATGGTGTGCATTGCTATATGAGTTAATACTAAAATTTTAAGCACAGCTTTTACACAACAAAAAATAATAATATTTGGAGTAGGCCTATGTAGTTTGAAAAACTCTCACTTACTACTCCATAAACTCCAAACACAACGTCCTTCTTGACTGTTGCTTTGGGTCACGGTCCAGTCGGTTCTCATTTTAGTAGGTCAGCTTTGCAAAGTATTTTTGATGGCAGCAATCTAAATTAGTCATATGGCTTCTATTAAATTATAATAAACACAGTGCAAAAGACAATATTCAGTAGCCAGCAGGGATCCACATTTTACAGACATTTCCCACAATGCTTTGTGTCTGCTTACATAGCACGAAAGCAATGTTTAGAACTCCCTTTCCCAGCAAAAACTGTAAACATTTGTAATCCATACTAAAATTTTGTATGTATTGATTTATTTTACTTTACAATCGGAGCTCCCTTTTTAAAAAAAAAAAAAAAAGTTTAAACGCTGGAGCTCAATACTTGATGTAATTGGTCGAAGCAACGGGAGAACCAGTTACATGTTGATATATGATCAGTGGAAGAAACTTTTTGTCATCTCTCCTCAAATGTCTTGTGGCTGGCAGTTCACATTTTCCAAAAAGGAAAGAGAAATTGCACTTTAACAGGAAGTGCTATTCAAATAAAAATTACCTGATTACATTAATTTGAAATCACTCAATATCATTTTTATTTAGAATTACATAAACATAATGTTTATGTTTTATTTAACTACAATGACTGGATTTTACTCCAAATATATTAATTAAAATGTACATAGCCACAGAATCATTTCTTTCAGTGAATCAGGTGTGAATATGACCTAAAATTGTTTCTGGACAAATCTTTTAAAGTTTCTCATCTGTGATGAGGTGTTTTGCCAACAAACATATGCAGTTGTCTGACTTCATTGTCGCTTTGACAGCTTTCTTGAACTGGGTTGACTCCAGAAGTTAATCAAATGTAGAAACACATCCAATGATTTTATTCTGCACATTTATTAAAGTTCATCATTAATGGTTTATTAAATAGTTTTGAAGAAATTTAAAGTTAGGGCTTAGTACTGATTACATACAACAGAGTATTAGGGTTTTCTATTTTATAATACCTTTATAATGTTTGTTATATTTCTTACAATGTGTTAATAGGGTAGATACATGTCCGAATTATAACAACACATAATTAAAGCTGTATTAACATTAGATGAGGATTGTTTGTATGAATGCCTGTGATTCAGCTGTAGGCCAGCAGGGGGCGAACTCGGGCATTGAAGCTACTGGATGTATATAAAAAGTGACTTCCTGGTTATGAGCCAGTGTGGTTTCGTAGTCATCCTGAATGGCAATAAACCTCACTCCGGAATTCTGGTTTTGTATGGCATTATTTCACACTGGTGTTTTATCTGACTTCAGCCGTTATTGAACACATATTTTCTTACAGTTTGGTGACAGGAGCACAAACGTAAACATAAACATGTGGGTTATTTTTAGTAGTGGGCAAACAAATGTTTTGGATGTCATACCAAGGCCCCAACAAAGACTTAAATAACCTCTTCTGACCTATGACTAATACAAAATATATACGTATATACAATATACTGTATGTACAATACAATACAAATGCAAAAAAATCAAACAAAAACAAACAGTGTGCCTTAAATGGAACCTTAAATGGAACTTAAAGCCAATCAGATGTCAAAAATCAGAAGTCCATATCTGTACTGGATGTTTTGTTTTTGTTAATTTTTTTTAATTCCTTTGCTTGTGCGTCCATTCATTTGTCTCACCTACATAAATAAGTTTTATGAATTAATTTGCTCACATCACAACTGCAATCAACCTGCTTCATGCTCTGCCTTTCATTATCCCTCATGCTCTAAAAGCAGTGTATCATCGCGGCATCAAAACTTCCAGCTCGGTAAATGATTCACACCCATACAGGACACAAATTTCTGCAAAGCATGTTTACAATGTTTTTATGCACCCGTTCACACACACATGCACATTGTTGGGTTATGTGTTGAGTTGGTTTGACCAAATGTTGGGCAAAAAACTTTTGACTCAGTGGTTTGGTTTTAAATGAGGTATATACAGTATTTTAGCTACAAATTGGACCTACTAAATCTCTGCTTCAAATTAAATCAACTAAAGGTAAGAGGATTAAAACAACTTGTGTAACTTGGTTGGCTTTAACTGGCCTGCCAATGAGCCACCTTTAATATCTTTTAGTGTAATATAAAATATAAATAATATAAGAATAGATTTTTAGATCAACTGGAAATTTTAAATTCAGTGCAAAAAAATAAACAAATTGAAAAGATGAAAGAAAATAGTTGCTCAACCTTTGAGCTGTTGGCTTTGAGTTACTGTGGCCACCTAAGCAATTTATTTGAATAGCTCTGTATTATTTGCATTAAAGCCAGCAGTGACCAAAATATACAGCTCCTATAACGCATGTTGATTACTTCCCTTACAAAACAATGGCTTCCCACCATTAGTTGGAGATTTACAGGTTTCAAAAGCAGCCATCAGCTGGTGAAATTCACCGTGTAAAATCTCAATTTTTGCTGCATTTTTGACGGCTACATTTTCTACAACCTAATTGTACTGGGAAGTGGGAATGTCCCACTTACAAGTGATACATTTAAAGTGGAATGCCCCTCCAGTGGTAGCCTGGCCCTTGACTTCCCACACAGCTCCGCTCAATTCTAGTTTCCCTTCACTGCTCCGTCTGGGACTTCTCCCATTGACAAAGATTTCGCTGGCAGATTTTTAGCCGGGCCAATCAGAGAAGAGAACGTCAATTTCTGTGCAGTGTCTGCTTGTAGTTTATTTTACCTGGGCCAATCAGCAAACAGAAGGCGGAGTTTTGAATGACGTCATGTTCTGCACAGTGTCTGCTAGTTATTTTAGCATACGGCAGTGGAGGAAGTGAATGAAGCCAGTCTGTGTTGATAAGGCTTCAAATTAAATTAAATTTGTCTGACAAAGCAGCAGCTCTCACTTACAGACGTCTCGTTCAGCTCGGTACTTTTCTCCTCTCAGTAGGGTTGTTTACAGAACACGCAATTTCCGATTAGCTTCTTAGCTTAGCCTCCTTCACACAGACAACACACATGCTTCAGCAGAGGCCACGCCTCCTGCAAGAAACGATTCTCTGTGCAGCAAGTCCAGACCCTTGTACGAAGCAAAGTGAAGGACTGGGTCTGGTTTTAACCAGGCTACTCCAGTGGGATTTCCCTGTCAGAAAGTGGGAAAGKTCTAAAATCAAGACAGCAGCTACTTATAACAATCCAGCAATGAGTAAAACTTGCTTATAGTATTTCTGTATTATTTATTTCACATTTAGTCCATTGTACACTTAGTGCTTTTCAGTGTTTAAATGAGGATGTGTTAAATCTGTTTCTATGCAGGAAATACCACGTAGAGCTCAGTTATTTTTTAACGGTGCTCAGTCGTAGCAATAAGACAATGAATGTGGCGTTTCATGTAGTCAAATTCAAAGATGAAACGTCAATGGTAATTACAACTGGCCCTTTGAGAGCCACCATAACACTCATGCAGCCCTTGCTGAACATGCGTTTGACACACCAGCACTGTACAGTTAGCTGGGATTTCTAAAATATCATTAGAGGCTGATAGGTAACAGTTAACGCCAGCTCGCTAGCTCCACCCAAAGTTATAATGATCTAACAGTGTAGAGTTTGGGGTGTTCTTATTTAACTCAACTTTTTAGTGGCTCTAAATTAACAATTTAGTAATTTTACCACAAATTTGTTAGGGGGAGATGGAATTTAGGGCACTGTGCTTGGTCAAACTGATAATCCCTCCCTGCTGAGGTGAAACTACTCCGGGTTAGCGCTGGATAAATTTCACCAAACGCTGGTTTGTTTTTAACCCATCAAATTTTAGTGTCTGTTACAAGTTAGCCAAAAAATGTTTCATAAAAAAATAAAATAATGTGAGAATCTACACAGGTTTTAATCCCAGGTCTTGTATGTTAAAGTAAAAAATAAAAATAAAAATCAGTTTCATTACACMCATCAGTCATGTTTATAAAGCACATTATTACTC
>NW_013952797.1:62542-63511 GCF_001266775.1 Austrofundulus limnaeus
GGTTTTTACTCATGCTAGAGGTGGTTTTTCGATTTTCCGAAAAGAAGTGGAGATGGAAACACGTTTGCTGAATAAGTTCTGACGTAGTGAATATTTATCTCACATGATTGTTCAGGCTGTCTGCATCTTCTCAAATTTTCCCATAACGTGAACAGAAATACATTTCTTTCTCTACGTTTCAGAGCAACATGTATCATCRCCAATACTAGCTGACTGATAGCAAAGCATTCCTGAAAACTTCTCTCCGTTGTCCGGAGATATGTGGTCCCTGCTAGTTTGCAAACTCTACTTCCTGTTTACAGCCATGCGTAACGTCAGCAGGTGATGTAATTGCACTTTGCATAGCCTGGTTGGTTCACTCCAAAACCAGTACATGGAAACACACCTGATACACATTTCTTTTTTTTATGATATTTTAAAAGTTCACACCATATGTGCATTACGTTTGGATAGAAACATGGCTTCTGATGCAGTTGTGGGATGGAAATTGTGTCATTTTGTTTCCAGCTTTCAGTCTTCTCGTCACAACTCACTGAGAACCCCCCCCCCACCCCCCGCATAAGAAATGACTGTGTGGTTGATCAGAAGGTTGTTGGTGCGTTTGTTTATCCTGAAGCACTCAGGTGCTGCATTTTTCTTCAACTACTCGCTTCCAGAATCCAACTGTTGTACCTGGAAGCAGACATTTTGTTCAAATGGCCAAAAACTCCTGGATAGAAATAAAACAGCCGTTGTGCACTGAGGGATCTGTTCGCCAAAAACTGTGGCACTTTRGTCAAGACATATTTGGGGACAACGTAATGCGAATGTCTTTTCTTTCTTTTTTTTTTTCGTAGTGTAGATACCATCAGGAAGAAACCCAGTGGTGGATCTAGGATTTTTCTGGGTAAGGGGCCATCAAGGGGCCACAGTATTCTTAGGGGGGCCAAGTTTTTGTTCAAAATCCTCGGTTTTGGCAAGGTGTATACA
>NW_013952797.1:63671-81132 GCF_001266775.1 Austrofundulus limnaeus
GTCACATATATTCAAACAATTGTAACGTAATGTAATGTTATTAAAAAAGCTTAAATTCTCATTATCTTACATGCATTTTTACTGTACATGGATAAAATATTGTCAAAGCAATATTGTCAAAAATGAAGCCATTGTTTTCCAGTTGAAAGATATTTTTTCAAGTAGAGAGAAGACTTCTGTAAGATTGATTCAAGCAGGACTTTACAGTTTGACTCWTTAGGRCCTCTAGYGTTTGGGCATGGAACTGCAGCCACCATCATTGATCTCAGGCAAAGGACAGATGAGTGACAGGACAGGGGGACTTCAGGGGGCCAATCAGATTTCAGCAGGGGCCAATGCCCCAGTGGTCCCGCCCCTAGAACTGCCCATGAAGAAACCTGATGCAGTGACGTATACCACATCAGGAGGGGTTTCCCATGAGCTCAGTGCAGTCTGTCTCTGGGGCTATGGAAGGTGTGTGCGAAAATGACCCTAATGACCCTGTTAGAAAATGTTCAAAACTGGATGCCTGAATAATCAAATCAAGTGGATTTCCCAGCAGCTTTTTTATATGTAARTTACAAAACATAAAACAGTCTGCAAGTTAATTTGCATTAGTTAAATCTTATATCTATCTCACTGAAATAACTAATACGTCTTGTCAAAACACCAGTTTCTGACATCTAAAAAGTAAGTGTGGTGAAGCAGATTCTATATTAAAATGGCCTGCCATACACGTGACTCCACATGTTACTGAAAATGATCTGATGCTCTCCCTGAGCAGAAACTGGTTGTTAAGTTAGCAGGATGGACTTAGGAGCGAGCAAATGTCCACATCTTCTTATCTCTGCAGTTAACAAGATGACAAAAACAAGCTTTAGCTCCTCTGACTTGGGGTGTTAYRTTAGGTAGGCGGRCCACCCTGTTTGTACAATGGTAAGGGAAACACTACATTCCATGTAGTTTTTGACTCACCCTGTACAGCTGGATAGCCTTTGGGTTAGCTTAATTCAAGATGGCCACCAAAGATAATCGTCATCTACCAACACAAAAATGTAACAATTTTACAAACACTGAGCTAAGATTTGGTGTGGCTGTAGCTGTGAGTCATTGCCAGATGTGTTAGTGCTCAAATGGAAAAGTTTTTCAGTATGGCATGACAACATTTGCAAGGTTTGACCAAAGCAACTTTGTGACCTCTTGTCAGCACAGTGATGATTTCAGTCTAAATCTTGGTTATTGTGCAGTGCAGGGYGAGATTAATTACTTCATGGAATGCAAAGTTTTTCATCCCTCATATATATATTTTATCATCCTCTTACTTTACAAATACTCTTTCTTCTTCACTTTGTCATCTGTCCTTATCAATTATTCCTTCTTTTATTCCTTTCCTATCTTTACCATCTGCAAACACTCAAACAGAGCTCCATGTTTCTGACCCAATAGGGGGCCAGTGGGCTCTGAGGGGGCCACAGGACTGTTGTCTTGAAAAAAAAAAGGATTAACAGGGTTTGTGAATACTCGAATGATTGGTGACTAAAAGGCAGAAAAGAGGGTGATAAAAAGGAAATTTGTTGCATCACTCGATTGAGGATCGCCTGTCAGATTATGTGTGTGTGTGTGTGTGCGTAAGTACGTGTGTGTATTAGAAGGCGTTAAGAGACAGTGTGGGAAAATACAAGATAAGAGAGCAGGTGATTTGATTTTAAGATACAGTCAGTATCCTCCACTCCAAGCAATCTCTCTGGCTTTGAACCCTGTCTTTACTCGACTTTCACACATTAAGCAAGTGTGTGTGCGCTTGTGTGCGCACATGTGTGTGTCACAGAAACTTTCAGGTAGAACACAGGAGAATAATAGTCTAGAGAAAAGAACRTGTGATAAGTTTTACACATTTGTGTGCAAAGCATGTGAATGTGATCTAACAAAGAAATTAATATCGCCCATCACAGTGAGTGACAAAGATAACTAAATCTTACTTCTCACCCACATAAAAACAAGTATTTTTACATTTTTTCCCCAAATATAATGTATTTAAGCAATGAAAGATGGTRTTCATCCAGTCTAGTATTTTGTTTGTCTAAAAAAATATTGTAACTAGCATTCCTTCAGTGATTGCTAGTTTCATTTTTGAGATTTTAGTTTTGATAGTTGTTGCATTCCAAAATCTTAAACTAAGTTCTTGAGCAATATGTTTCTGTTAGGCTGTTAACTTTGAATGATGCTCACAAATATGGCACCAAATTTTGGCGCAAAATCTGTAAAACTGACTAAAATAAAGCCATCTAAATTTCAGTAACTTTAAAGGGCCAATAATATGTGTTTCTCAGGCATATATTTAAATACTACACCATAATAAAGTATCTGTGTCACATTTAGTTGTTATTAAAATGCTGTTTTTATGTTTAAATAGAAAATAAGCTTATCTTCTCATCACTTCCTCTTCTAAACGCCTTGAAATTGACCTCTGTCCCTTCAAGAACCCTTCCGCTTCTGTCTTGCCCATTTTGGTGCTGGGGGGTTTTGCGCTCGCGAGGGGGGGGCGTCTTTGATGCAGTTTACTTGGCATCTGAAAATACATTTCCTCAAAGATATTTTAATCTGAAAAGAGCTTCACTGAGTGAGAACTATTAAGAGTGCAGCAAACAGTTTAAGTTTCATTTTCACTTTGACCCGAGAGCCTGCAGGAGTTGCGGGCGGGGTGTGTGGGGACGGGGGGGGGGCTCTGCCATGAGGAAGTTCGGCTTACAGACACGTCCCAGGGGCCTTTCTGTTACCAAAAGGCGTTTCTGGTCCCCACCTGTCGTTCTGCTCCTCARCATGGCTTCMTAAAAACACTGCAGGATTTATCAAACATGCATGAATGAGTCAAAGCAAGGMTTTGGGCATGTTTTTTATGAGMGTRTAACATTAWAACWTGWTATAAAACTCAAAAAAGTTGATTTTACATTATATTGCCCCTTTAAGTCARCTAAATCTTATTCCAGAACTTCTCATCTCCTTAAAATGCATGTTTTTAATTGTGACTCACTGAAATAATGCAAACATGGACTTGGAGTTGGCTCAGTACCAAAATTTTCACCTATCTCTACGACAAACTTGAAAGAAAATGGTTAAGCATGTTCGTTTACCATTTTCTGTGCTTGAACCACACAGAAAATGTACCAWTGCATGGAAATTGAATGTGAAAGAGTTCATACAACACCACAGGGCAGCTCTGGCTGGAGGCAGTGTTTGTTCAGTCTGCGTTCARGCTTCTGTTTCTGAAASTCATTTCARTATAACYGGATCTTAAGGACATGACTCTKCCTATTTTATTGCRTCATCCCTAACACTGCTCAAGCCATGTCCTCACATAATATTCTCTGGCCTAATAAAGACCAACGCTTCAGTTATGTGTTGAATCTGTGTTCAGGCATGAATCTACATAAAATCATCAAGTCAAACAAATAATCACATTATAAACGATATTACGGTCCTCCTAATTATAAGAATATATCATGTGTAGTGTAATTAAAATCAGTATATAAGCAAACCCCAATAAATTTCTTCAAACTCCTAAACTTTCCCTTTTAYACCTCTTAGTCAGAAACATAAGGTGTTTGAGGTAATAAATTAATTAATAGAAATGAACCTTTTTCTTCATCAAACCTCTTTAAAACAAAATGACTAGATTTGAGAACTGTGTTGTTTGAACAGAAGTGACAATAATTTGATCAACAATAAGTCAAGTGTACTTTTGATCAAATGAATGAGTCATTATATTAGACAGCATTCTAATGTTTTTTTCAGTCCTACTCATTTGACTAATTATTTACTTGCACTGAGGTTGGTTCTGACCCCAGGTCAAATCATGCTTAATTGTTGGTTGCCTTTTACAATTATCAATATCCACTGTAACTTTACCCACAGCTATAAGGTTGTGTTGTTAACTGGTGTATTAATCTTTTTGTTGCCCAATTTACTTTTCAGCATATAAGCTCATAATTGCTTCTTTGTAGGGTTTATTTGATCATGAAAATAAAGCCTATAGGCAGCGGGGTGCTTTGCAAAAAGGGTTTAAATTAATAAAGTTACATCCAAATGAAACTGCTAGCCATTGGTTGAAAAGAAGAGGTCTGTTTATGTGTGTGTGTGTTGACTCACATCTGTGCTCTCAGTTGCTGTGGGAATAATTATTTAAAAAGACAAAAGCAACAAGAAACTGGCTGGAGAAATAGAGGGATGYGGGCAGAGGAAATTAGGATGTAGACAGCCTTGTGGAAAGGATGAATTGTATAATTAAAAAAGTAGCCATTGCATATTGATTGCCCCGATCCTGAGAAAGGATTGCGGAGGAATGTCATGGGAGTGCAGGCTGTCCCCAGGCAAAGTGTGAAACTGAAAGGGTAAAGGGGCAGGGATAATGAGCTTTTACAGATGAAAACTGCTGCTCATTTAACACACCAGTCGCTCTAACATTGATGGAGATRTGCAGGAGTTACACATACAGCTGTGGTCAGAAGTTTACATCCACTCATTTATGACCTGAATGTCAAATAAATTCAAACTTTTAATAATTAATTTGCATTGGGTAGAATACAACTTCAATTATCTTRAAAAAATCAAGATATTGGGGAAGAAGGTTGAAGTCAATAATTATTTTCTTTAATCAGAGTGGAAAATTATGTATAAAGTCTCAACCAATGGTGGCTCGTGAACATAAATATTAGTAGGGCGGACACTAATTTCCTCAATCAATAACACAAATGTTACAATTTATGATGCATTTCTGTGGAAAAGATGAATGYTACTTATTTAATCAGTTATTTGTCACCTTTTTTGTTCCTCTGTCTCCACAGGTCATGCCTCAAAAAAGAGTCAGGTCTAATATTCAAAGAAACGCCACCTGCATCGACCCAAGTTTTTTTTTAATCGTGGGTAAAACAAGTCAGATACCGCAGGTAGCCTACACAGTTTTCTGGATTAGATTTCTAATTTAATTTTGAGTAATTCCGCAAAAATACCCAGGGTTAACTAAGTTAAATGGGGTGGAAGACATCCTGTGAACTAATTCTAAGGTAAATAATAATAATAATAATAACTGTGAACTATGTATCTCAACTCCAAAGTTAAAACTCACAGATGATTTCATGACAACAGTTCTGTTTTTAGGACAGAGCTTAGATTAAAAATGATCCTACCTTCTTGGCAAAAAATGTCATTTTAATTTTTTTTTGTTTACCTCTGATTTTGGTATTCAGCTTTGTTCTTTTTCAGTTCAATTCAATTAAAAATGTATTCATTTAATTAAAAACAAAATAACTATATACAATAGAAACTAAGAAAATACACAAATCAAAAAATCAAAATAAAATGAAAGGTAGCAGAAGAAGAAAAAATCTTATAATGTCTGCCCCTTTTATCCCCAATATATTATATTTTTCATCAGCTCCTAATTTATTTTTAGCCTGAATATCTCCTCTGCTGGACAAACCTTTGACTATACACTATCCTTGCATTTTTATGAGCTAATGCTAGGTCTACTATGTGTATCAATGCACTAAAACCAACAGAAAGTTTGCATAGGGCGTTGAAAGTACAGATTATTGTACAAAACATTTGGGGAAGATTAATCTTCCCCAAACCTGAWACAGAATAGTAGCCAAACAAAGGTTATTTAGCAGATTTTTGTAGCTTTTCAAAACATTTTGCCACGCTATTTTTATATTTTCTGGYTCTATTTTTGGATTACAGACTGTCATGGAGGATTAAATAAACCCGGTGTGTTCACCCTCGAGAAGGGAAACTGGTAGTGGAGAAAGAGAAAGAAAGTAGTGATCTGCTGTTCAGGAAAGTCAGTTTGATTGCTGGTCCTCTCAGTGTGTTTGAAGTGTGTCTGTTGACTCACAGATCTACAGCATTAACACTCATGCATGGAGTATGGAACAAAGAAGTGGGAGAGCTTTTGATARAAGTACAGAAAAAACAGACGATCCTTTTTATCACCCAATTTTCTGGCGTTTTGTTCAACCACTGCAACAGTGGAGTTTACCTAAAGCACCGAATAAAACATTTTGGATTTTAAAACTAAAGTAGCTTTTTTTATTCCTTTTTTTTAAATATTAAAATCTTTAGCACAGGTAAGATTTTAGTTTCCTTTTTCTTAGTACATCAAAGAACATCAATTTGCATTTATTATGGACAATATATTGTTTGTTTAATGTCAATTTATGCCATGCCATGATACAATTCATCCATGCATTTACAATCTGACACTTAATGCGGAGTCTGGTCATAGGGACAGCTGCTTAGACACGGAGGCCCAGATGACTCAACAGTTCAGGAGGATTCTAAATAATTCCCAGGCTACAGGCCCTCACCAAACCCCTCCTTCATCCAAGCTTTTGYCTCAGCAACAGCCAGGKCTGCAGCCCAACTGGCCTACAGATACAAATCGACTGCCTCTGCAGTCCTACCAGCTAACAAGCCCAATAGTAGTCCTACTTGATGGCCTCTGTTTSTGGATGGTCCACACGAAAGGCACTAATAACCTTGCGGCTGAAGTTCAGGTCAACCATCTTGACAGTGGAGGAGCAGAACATAGTCCACTCAGACTCAGTGTCTCCTGTTACCACTGTGATGTATTTGAAGCTTTGTCAGAGGTGATGGTTGAAAATCCTTCTGGCAGGTTCCTCTGTCAGACATTCCTAACAAACCTTCACTACAACTACAACTCTCCACCAGGTGGTGATCAGTTGACAGCTCAGCTCCTCTCTTCCTTCAAGTGTACAAAACATTCACAGTTCAGGTGACATGACTACAAAGTTTTATCACTGGTTTTTAGCCTACTTTGTCCTGTATATCATGGACAAACTGTGACTACCACAAAGGTCCAACAACAGAACACCATTCAGTTCAGATTGGAGAGGCTGTTGATCCCTGTCAGACCCCACCAGGTTGCACATTCACATCTTACATATGCCATGAAGTCACCCAGTAAAATAATAAAGTCACTAGCTGAAGGATGTTCTAACTGTACATATACAACACTCAGAGACTATCCCCCCAGCCAGATGCAGGGAAGCTACCTTCTTATATACTAGGGAAAACTACTATGTGCAGGTGCCAAGTTTGGGGGCYATATATAGGCCCAGCAGCATGTTGCATCTCATCAAGGCCAACTCCAATGTGTAATAATGTCCAGCAACTCTCAAAGAGATTTGTTCTAGAACACACATTGTCGTAAGATGAGCCCTACTATATCTAATGGGTACCTCTCTACGTCACTCAAAAGTTTGATCGCCTTCCTTCTTTCATGGATTGTATCACAACAAACTGTCACTCGCTCCAGCTCAAGAAATTATGTTTTTTTTTTAGCATTGCCAGATAACACTCTAGTCTTCAGAGTCAGCAAGTTAACAAGTGCGGGGTTTCTTTTACATCTTATTCATATCTGAGTTAAAGCTGAGTTAAACTTGTTCTCTTGGTCTCCCAAATGTACATCTGCTGTAGGAGATGTCAGGTGACAATGTCAGCTGTGTTTTAGCATTGCAGAAATTGTCCCTTTTTTGCAGAGGTTTCTAGAACAGATAAACAGAGTCACTGTCACTTAGAAATCCAGTACAAGTGTTGACAACCAATCCCAAACTGTCTCAAACATGCACTCTGCTAAGCTCAGATGAGCGCACCCTCGCTCCAGTGTCCTCTGACTCAGTGTTTTAACTTGTCTTTGTGGAATTTATCAGCATAATCCCTCTGTCTTTGCTTGCTCAATGGAAGTAAGCAAAAAAAAAAAAAGAAGTGAAAAAAATAGGGATAGGGTATGGGGGAGGGGAGCAGCAATCAGGGAGGAAAAACAACCGCAAAGTAGCAGCAAAGAGACAGGACATTAAAATGCATGGCTGCCCTTGCCAGACCTGATAAAGATTACAGTGCACCAGCACCAAATCTTTTCACATAGGCATCCTGAAAGTACAGTAAATAGCAGGCAGTTGTTCTCAGAACTATATCTAACCACCCTCACTGTGGAGATATGGGTTTATAAGAAAAAATGTATGTGTGTGGGCATGACCTCCCTGCAGACCTCCTTGTGTCTTTGTTGTTATTGCTGTCACCTTTTGGCCGATACTAATTGTGTAAAGAGTTCACCTCACACCTGGCTAGTTCAAAGAACCTATTCCCTCAAATCTGCTCCAAACATTTTTTTTATTTCTATTTCATTCCCACCTGTGTTTTTTGATAATTTCAAAACCCTCTTTGTTCCATGCTTTTTGGTCCGTTTAATCTTTATGTAATRGCATWGTTTTTATAGCTGATWTGTTTTCACAAAGTAAAGCATATTYAACASTCAGTTGTGAATGCTTTTTCTCGTAACTGAATTCATACAGAATGTACAGTATGTCTGGAGCAGAGGCAGAGGAAATGGAAAAGTTAGCAGAAAGGTGGATGAGGAGAGATTTTATCAATACATGTCCTGAGCTGACAAATTTCATAGAGAATACCAGCTGGATAGAGAAACATTTGATGCCCTTTATGGAATAATATGTAGAAAATTTAAAAAAAAATTCTATTTGATGCATTTTGAGACTATAACCTGCTGTGCTAACCAACTTGTTTTTTTTAACAAATAACCCTTTGCTGGTGTACTGTACATCATGAAGATGGTTTGTACAATATGTGYTTGGCAGTGTCTTGTTCAACTGGAGCTCTTTTCACAAGCTGCCTTTGTCTGTTCAGAAATGTGCCAATCAAAACTAYCATTCCTGGGGTGATGTGTTCTTACACAAAAGAAAGCCAGAACCATTGGAGAGGTTTAAGGGGGTACTTTCTGCAATGTCATTAAGGCTAACAAAGTTATCCGTACCTCTATAATTATTTTCAACGACAATTTCCACGCTTAGAAAAATACAAGACTCATGAGACAAGCAGAGTCTACAAAACAAGGTTTTAATCTGTCAGAATGCAAATGACAAGAATGAACCACTGGGTGAAGTCATGGGGTTAGGATTCAAGGCTCTTTTTATGGCCTGGTACTCTATCTCTCATAGCCTCTCTTATTATGAGACGTTTAGCTTCTTATCACAAAACCTTACTTGTAAATCATTCAGTATCTCAGATTTTCCTCTGAGATTCCATTAGTTTATTTTTTTACCGCAGTATAAAGTTTAAATATTACCACATTATATTTCTGTGCTCCACTACACAGTGAATCACTTTTTAAGATGACAAATCTTCACAGCTTCTATTGTGTTTTAACTACCTAAAATAACAATGATTGTTTCTTAAACATCAGTCATCTTTGCAACAGGGCTGAAGTGTAAGCGTCGTTGATGTGAAGCACAAAAATATGTGTCAGAAATCTTGYATTCTTAATCCCACAGCTAACTGGTCAAACTGACCGTCACTGCATGACATCCTTGAGCCACAGTGCTGGCCTACCCTTACTCACAGACTCAGCATTATGACTGCCTCACTTGGTGGTTCAGAGCCATAGTAGCCTCAGGATGACTTCAACTTCCCAAATTTGTAAACCACAGCAAGATAAGAAGGATGAGATGTTTTCAATCTTCTCTTGAAATAATGTTCCTAGTAAATCTGAATATTGTAAAAATGTTGTCACATTTTCTTTGAAAATATTCAAAATCCAAGCAWTATGTTAAACCTCAACGACTCTTGCAATTAAAAAAAAACATTGAACATTTTAAGACATTTCAAAGACTCTGCAGTGAATGATGTTCACTAATTGGCCGTCAACATTCAAATCTAGTGTTACTACCTAAATGACTTGCTGATCTGACAACCCRTTCTCATTCCCAACATGTTGATGCTTGTCAAATGTTTCCTCTATGTTCGGTTTTGACACGTTGGATAACCTCCTTACGTCAGTTATTGACCCATGGGGCTTTTCCGGGCCACTTAGGGTCTTTGAGCTGAGGTCCATGGTTAATATTAGGGATCAAGATTACTGGTTAATTTTAGGTAGCAAGGCCAGGGGTAGGTTATATAGGGATAATAGAAGTTATGTTTAGGGTTTGGGAGAGTTGCTTGCAGTRCATTTTCTATGCATTAAAAATGATTATTTTTAGTGATTTTGGTTAATGGTTAATTTTAGGTAGTAAGGTCAGGGATAGGATGTTTTGGGCTAATAGAMRTTAAATTTAGGGTTTGGGACGATTAGTTGTCRTGCTTTTCCTACACTTTTCAAAAATAAGACAATGGACTCCTTGTTCTCATCTCATCAATAACTGACGYGAGGGGGTCACCCAATGCGTCAAAACYGGACGCAGAGGGAACAAGCATCAATATGTGACGAGTCAGGAGTGAGAATATGTTAGATCTGATCATAGTGTCAAAAGTATTCATTCATTACTCATAGAAGTATAGGTGTTAGGGTTTAAAAATACTTTTTTAGTATATCAACTCAAGTTTTTTTTACTCAAAAATATAAAAGTACTGGTTTTAAAACAAAGTAAAAAAGTAAAAACTTAGGCTGTGCTACAGGGGTCTATAGTGCATAATACCAACTCCCTAACATTTTTTCCTAAAGGTTATAATTAGTATAAAATATAATAAAATGTTAAYGTTGAAAAAATTGTGATGCACCTGTTTCAACTGCATATACATCCAGACCACAGTCATCTTCATTCTCGGCTACATACAGTATGTCTGATATGTCCGGCTGGAGTGTGGCATGGTTTGTGTCATGTGCAGGTGTGTTGGATCGTATAGACAGACATAAAATACTTTTTTTTTTTTGCATTTTAAAACTGTAAGTAGAAAGTACAGAAAATTCCATGCAAATGTAAGGAGTAGAAGTAAAAAGTTTGCTGAAAAATAAATATTTCAGTAAAGTATATAACCAAAATAACAAAGTATTTGTACTTAATTACTCGACACCGCTGATCATAAAGTAGTTGACTATAAAATGTGTCCCTAAAGAAAACAGTTTGATACATGTATGCATGTTTTGAAACATGAGATCTGGTGACTGTGGAGACCWTTCGAGTACAGTGAACCCACCTGTGTTAAAGAAAAAGAAATACAGAGATGTGCTCGGAAGCTGACATTTTAACTTGATAAATAATAATAACAAGTAGGTAGCTGTCTCCAACTGGCTCTTGCCCTTTTACAGTGGTACCCAAGCAGCCATAAAGCCTGAGCCAAGTTCAGCTRAGCACAAATATCAGAGCAAGAGGCAGGGGAAATAAACGAGTCGAAATGCCTCCCTGCAGTCTGCCTTTTACCTCTTTGATGATTGATGGCGGACATTGTTCAGTGGCTTTTAGTCACAGGCTTGTAATTGCTTTTTGATATTGTTACAAATGAGAAATTACTTCGTCCCATTACCAGTGCAGAAGATAAACAATGGGGAGGCTATGGCAAAGGAGGACGATAAGGCTCTGTTTACAAAGGAAATGCTCAAACGTTCATGTTTCATCCATTTACGGGGAACTCGGAAAAATGAGGGACAGCTGAGAGCCCTGAATGAGTTAGAAACCTGCAAATGCTAAGCACCAGTAGATAAGAAAAATGTGATTTTACAAATATAAGCTCACATAAATTAACATTTAATAATAGACTTATCTAGTTCAAGACAAGTGGCCGTTTAAGATATACTAAATAATAATAAAAATACATTTAACAGTAAAGTCAGACTTGTCATGTTCATAACTCATAAGCAGAAAACAACCACCCATCTGATCAACCAGACTTTTGAAGCAAAAGTATTGACTTTGGAATGAGAATAAAGGACATTTGTAGTCTTATTACCGATCAAGCAAACAGCTCCAAGGAAATAAATAGATGAGTTCTGCCATTCTTGGTTTCAGACCTCCTTGAAGTGTTCTGAAATWCCACCCATGCCACCTTCTTGCCCCCTGACAACACTCCCACCACCCTGCCATCACAACCAACAATGTTGGATGTAGGAGAAAGCAGTGCTAATAACTAAATCACTCATATGTCACTCATGTCTCATGCTGCTGAGCGACGGCAAGTGTGTGGTCAGGTATTAATGAAAGCTAATGCTGGGGGAATGATAAATGTAATGAACGTAGAAACTATGGCATTTGGTTTATATGACTAATTCAATGGGTAGTTTGGAACGATCATGCATATTTACTGTAGAGCCCATGTATAAATAAAAAGGTTTTAGTTTGGTTGTTGATTAACTTTCAAGATCAGGATCCAAACAGTAACATCCAGGATTTGTTTACCTTTTTCAATTTTATAACTTGTTTTATACTGTAGCTCATGTAACCCAAAACTCACAATAATACCTGTGGTAGAAATAATACTTTATGTTTAAGCAAGTAATTCATGACATCCTTTAATGACCTAGATTTTCATGACATGCTGTTCATCTGCAGACAGAATGATTAAAGTCAGAACAAGGTCTGCTAACAACAATAATCATTCTTAGATATCACTTGTGTTTATCTTTGTGTTTTCCATTGACCTTGTATCAAATCTTGCTAAGACGACAGAATGCTGTTTGTTAATATATATATATGAGGCCTCTCGAGACAACAGAGTTAGACAGTGAGCAGTGTGGAGAGACAGACAGAGAGGCACAGAGACAGGCCACGTTCTCTGTGTTTCCTGTTGTTGCAATAAAACTCAGCTGATCATCCCACGAAGTACCTTCATTCTTGTCACCACGTATTTCTGTCTCTGTTGTTAAATAAATATTGCCATAACAATACCATAAGTCCTACATAGTTTCTTCAGACCTTTCATGACATCTACAAACGAGAAAAAAAAGCATACCATCTTTCAGTTTTATTTAGTTTGGTCACTGTACATTTTCAAGTAGGGGTCTCAGCAGTACATGTTGTTTTGTGGGCAGAGACAGCCCTACTCGTGATTGGTGGAGGTCTTGATGTGGGCGGAGACGGCCCTACCCATGATTGGTGGATGTTTTAATGTGGGCGAGTTGACCCTAATTGTGATTGGCGAAGTTGGTGTGTAGGCGGAATTTTCCCTAAATGTGAATGGTCAGATTGACATGTCTTGTGGGGCAGCTTAAAAACGGAAGTAATAATAGGAATAAAAAAAGATTTATTGACTGTCTAGGTAAAGTTTAAAACAGAACAATGACTCAAATAAAATTTGTAGTGAAAATGTAAACATAATTTAACTTAAAATTTCATTCAGCAAGCTTTTTCCTGTCTCAAATTACGACTGATATTCATATTGATTTTAGCAATCTTTTTACAGGCTGGTTAGGGATGTTTTGAATGAGCTTAATTAATACTCATCCCTCTACATGTACAGCGTTCAAGTTTTGTGCAGTATAGCACTTTCATTTCTAAAGTTATGACTAATATTCATATTCATATTGATTTTTGGCATTCTTTTTTACAAGCTGGTTAGGGATGTTTTGACTGAGCTAAATTGCTATGGTACGTTCACACCAAACGCGATTTCAGCATCAGGAGCATCAGGTTTACAAGCAAAGTTTATGGTGGACGCGCTTCAATCAGCGTCGGGAAGTGCTGCGGCGCCTCAAGCGAGATTAGAGCAGTGCAATTTGAACGATTTGAGCGTTCGACGCGCTTGATGTGCAAATCGCTGAAGTTAGAAAATCTGAACTTTTGCAGCCCAATGCGCCGCGTCAACCAATCAGAGAGACTCCACTGTGTGACGTAGTGACATATTCTCAGACGGGACAGTTTACTGAATGATGTCCACTAACCTGAAACAGATGGAGAGGAGCTCTTTAGCTGAAATCGAGTGCCGGTAGTCGGTGTCCTGACAGGAGATATCCACACCACTGCGTGGCAGTGGCTCATCAGACTGGACTCGGGACAAAAATGGTTCTGAAAGCGAGCTGTGAGCCTCTCTTGCAGCTCCTGGGTGATGAAACTCACCAAACTCAGAACTTCTCTGAATTATCTGATGAATTAATTATGAATTAATTATCTGATGAGCGTGACATGCTCTTGCTCTCTGTAAATAAAGCAAAGTCACTTCCTATATTTCATGTGACATTAAACAGAGCCCGACAGAGGAGAGACCGGCAGAGGAGGGAGGGGCGGGGAGGCTCTTGACGTGCGAGCACTTCAAGAGCTGACCTGCGTCTGACCTCAAAGTGCACAAGCGTCCAACTTGAAGAGTTGGATGCGATTTTGACGCTGAAATCGCGTTTGGTGTGAACGCACCATTACTCATCCCTCCACATGTACGGCGTTAAAATTTCGTGCAGCTATCGCCTTCCTTTCTCAAGTTATGACTAAAATTAATCTTAAAAAAACATGTTGCTTCCTGCCCGACTTGACAAAACTACTCCACCAGTAGGGCCATCTCTGCCCACATGAAGACCTCCACCAATCATGAGTAGGGTCGTCTCCACCCACATCAAGACCTCCACCAATCATGAGTAGGGTCGTCTCCACCCACAAGACAACATGTTCTGCAGAGACCCCCTTCTCTACATTTTGGCCAAACATTTTAATTTGGTCTTGTAGTAGTTTATTCAGTAGCAACCTTTTAAAGTTCACTGCCAAGTTCTTTTTAAAGGAGACAAGGCTTCCTTCTGGCAAACCTTCCAAACAAGGCATATTTAGTTCATCTTTGCCTTATGTGCTGTACTGAGGCCAGTAGAGCCTGAGATGGAGTTGATGTTATATTTACAATTTATCTGAATTTTGCACAGTCTGATCTTGATGTGTTTGCTGTGACACCCACTCTTGGAAAGTATATCCTAAATTCCTTGTCCTAAATGTTTCCCATATGTGGAAAATGATGAATTACAGATTGTCTAAAAACTGCATTATCACCTTTAAACTTCTGGGTAGCAACACATGCTTTCTTAGAGTCAGTGCATTGCTGAGTTTTTGTTTATTTTATTTGTTTAAAAAATTGGCACTGTGGTAACACCACTTGTGTGCTTTAAGCCATCAAACTGCTGAAAGTCATAGTTTTATAGATGTGATGATAACCAGTTAAGTGGATTTGATCAGCACCACCTGGCTGCTACCTCCCCCCAAATCTTGTGGAAGCAACATGGGTGGGCTTAAGCTTTCACACAAAGCTTTTCCATTTTGACTTTCTTCTTCTTTAATAACAGGGTTTGCATGTGGCATTAAAGAGCATCATTAAAAGTCATCAGATGGGTTTTACAAAATTTGAGGCCATAAGTTACATTTGTTTGGCTAATTTCTGTAGAAAGCTTGTAATAAATGATGACGTAATAGAATCAATTGTAATAAATAAAACCCAGAATTTAAATCTGGTGGACTTTTTTTTCCCATTTGACTGTGTTCTTAAACCTGCCAGTCTGTTTTACAGTTAGTCTACTGTCCATTTATTACATGTCATTCAAATACAGCCTTACCAAGGTGCAAATATGTGTTTTATTTTTTAGGACTTGTAATCACTGAAATTGTTTGCAGGAGCTTTGACTTGGCACTTATTTAGAATAAAGTTCTCTTGAGTTGGAAATATTTTAGTACAGCTGAGATTTGACTTAGTTGCCAAAACATGCCAAAGCTAACAAACAGCTCTACTGTGAGTATGAAAGAGAGAAGGTGCTTAAGATGTGGTTGGACAGAAATGACACTTTTAAGAATGTTATTTTGGTAACTGAAAAAAAAAATGTTGAACCTATTTTGTTAATAGCAAATTGTTTTCTAAAACACTATTTCTTTCACTTTCTGTGGTGAAGGAAGTGTGAGCAAAAACTGTCATGTGACTTTCCAGCATGTTGTAAAAAAATGAATAATTTGAATGAATAATAATAAAAATAAAACATTTACACTCCCAGCAGCTTAAAAAATATTTTTATTTGTCTTTCCCCTCTGGGTAGATAGACACTTCAAAACATAGAAATGGAATTGTATTAAACTCTAGTTTCTGCAAATTCTGATGGTTTTCTCCTATTGTTTTGGTTGTTTCTTTCAACAAAAGCACCAGTAAATTCCCTGAATTGGTTCATCTTGAACCTATTTTGTCGCTCTTATGATCACAATCCTCGTGTTTTATACTTTGATTTGCACAGCGTAAGTGCGGTTGAATAAAATAGCTTGTTTACTGCTGGTTAAAAAAAGTCAGCTCTCTGGGGTTACAGAGTTCCCTGTAGGATATGTCCCAGCCTTAGTGATGGAAACAAGCATGTGTGCATTGCGTCTCTACTCTCAAAATTGCTCCCACTGTGTTGTCGGGTTTCCCAAATGGTTCCCATGCTTGTCCTTGGACATGGAAAACAACATCCTTAATTGACGAGCACATGGCATGTGGTGGTTGGTGTTTGGTTCCTGAAGGTGGGGATTCCCATGTGGAGGTTTGAACACCTGATTGCATGTAAATTGGCCATTCAGAGGGGGAAGGAAAAAAACGGTGTTTGCATCTGTTAAAGTTGAGAGGCAGACAAAAAAGCCTTGAMCACAAAGAAGTCATTTTCCATCAGTAGTCGTTTAATTTTTTCTTTGCCTTTTCCTATCCTCACCCAGAATATTAAGAGAACCAATCACAGGAGGAAGATTTAGGTACTAAGAGGTGTGTGTTTTTGCAGGCCTCAAATCCAAGGTTGTTTGTCATCTCAGGGAGAGGGGGCTTCTCAGGCTTAACTGATTTTTGTCTGTCACGGGCTCATAAGAACAATGATCTGTTAAGGGCAAAGAAGTCACCGCCAAAGCAGTAAACAATGTTAAAGTGTTTTCCTACTTGCCCTGGATGTGTGTGTGTGTGCTGTATGTGTTTATTTGTGGGTCACTTTCTTATTAAATGCATCACTGCTTTCACATTTGTGAAATACGCTCTGTATTTTTAGTGCCAGAGTTCCTAGAATGTCTTTATTCCTTGGCATAATAGAAAGGTTAGAGTAAAAAAAAAAGCCTTCAAGTTGACCAAACTCCTACATAAACAGGTGCAAATAAAACACTCTTGAATATGACAAAACTTGTATCATAATGTCGAATAATTAGGGTGTGCATATTTTTGTGTTTGGATATGGTGGTTGTGCTGCTGTGTTTATGAGAACAAGGATTGATGTGACCCACTAACGAACCCTAACCCTAAAACTCAAGGACATACAGTAACATAATATTATGTCCTTGTCCAATTCTCASTCATCACAACACATAGTGTCACACCAACCAGTAGCATGTCCCTAAGTAATATTTATATTAGTCTCAAAGGATCAGCCAAAATGTCCTCATTCCAAAACTATAAAACTTTGTTATGGTCCCAATAAACGTAGTTACACAATTACACACACCATTCAGTAACTAGGGCTTTGATCAGTCTTGGGCATAATATATTTTCTAATATATTTTATGATCTATTCTCCGGTTCATGCCTGCTATAAAGTGCTTTAATAGCAACCATTCTGTCACTTGGGAGCACAAGGGAGAGATAGGTGTGAAAGAAAGGAAAAGTGGGGATTTGTTAACTAAAGCAATAAGCTAACAAAGGTAATTTGTTGCTAAAGAGGTAGAATATGTGTTTCAGTCTATGACTCATAACTAATGCATTAATTTAAATGAGGGGACTTATAAAT
>NW_013952797.1:81142-90586 GCF_001266775.1 Austrofundulus limnaeus
TGGGTAAAAAAAAAGTAATTTATGAAAGTATGAATTATCCCACTGAGTTCCATAAACTGCCTCAAAGTTATATTTTATTTAACTGTAATTAGAGTCCTTAACCATGATGGCAAAAACACAATCAAGAACCGTTAATTACAAAATGAAAAAAAAAAAAAACCACATGGTATACTTGATCTATGCCCATGAAAAAAAAAAAAAAAACTAAATCATGCACTGGGTAAAAAAAAAGTAATTTATGAAAGTATGAATGACTTGTTAATAGTAAATTAATGGAAAAGATTGATATGCTTCCAAGTGATTATTGCAGGATCAGGCTTTCTCTTGTAWTTGCCGATTATGGAGAGGCAATTATAAACATCTTTATCATGAATTCCTCTTTGCAGAAAATTGCAAATTATACTGAACATATATTTAATGAGGAAACACTGGTTTACGTTAAGCCACAGTCCAAACACCTGTCTGTAAACCTGAACGTAAAACTCAGCATGAAAAACATCCATCATTTTTTAACCCATTACAACCATTGCAGATAGTAAATTGCAAATATGCTGCAATAAACTGAGTTATTAGAAAATATTTTCATTTTTTGTTTCCTCAGTTATAATTGGAATGTGTTAAATTTGCATTTAGTTTTAAATGTGTTTTTGGGGCCCTTTTATGAAAGACAGACTGAACTGTAGTGTAATCAAGGGGAGAAATAGCTCCTGACTCATAAAGAGAGAAAGAAGGAAGTGTGGGAGGGGGAAACATGTGAGACAGCAGGGAGAGTGCGCTTGTGTCCGGAAAGTGTGTTGGTTGTAATATTTGAGCCAGCGAGTGTGTGACCTCTGCCATGGCGAGGGGAGCACCAGGGGAGTAGAGCAGATGGATGACAAGCTTGTGTCTCAGCATCTATCTGCTCCACTGCTGGCATCCTCTGTCCGTTTGTCAGCATTCGGAGGAAGACCATGAGGAAGGTGCTGATCAAGTTCACTTAGATGTTTTAACACCACTTTTTTTTACAATTTCATCTGACAGATTTTTAAAATCAGTTTTATAAACAAGGAGATGACTGAACCCAAATCCACACAAATTTTATCTTTTTTTTTCTATATTTCTTCTCACAAAGCAACATAAGCCTTAAAGGGCCAATATTATGTGTTTCTCAGGCATACATTTAAGTACTAAACCATAATAAAGTATCTATGTCACCTTTAGTTGTTATTAAAATGCTATTTTTATGTTTAAATAGAAAATAAACTTATCTTCTCATCACTTCCTCTTCTAAATGCCTTGAAATTGGCCTCTGTCTCTTTAAGAACCACCTTCCACTTCTGTCTCGCCCATTTCAGTGCACGTGGTGTGGGGGGCTGCCATGATGCAGTTTTACTTGGCATCTGAAAATACATTTATTCAAAGGTAATTTTAATCTGAAAAGAGCTTCACCGAGTGAGAACTAATGTTGAGAGCTCAGCAGACAGTTTAAGTTTCACTTTCACCCGAGAGCCTGCGGGAGTCTTGGGTGGGGTGAGGGTGGACGGGGGGGGCTCCGCTGTGTGGAAGCTCGGCTTAAAGACACGACCCAGGGGCGTTTCTGGTCCCCACCTGTCGTTTTGCTCCTCAGCATGGCTTCCTAAAAACATTGAAGGTTTTCTCAAACATGCATGAATGAGTCAAAGCAAGGCTTTGGGCATGTATTTTTTTTATGAGAGTATAACATTATAACATGATATAAAACTCAAAAAAGTTGATTTTACATGATATTGCCCCTTTAAATGGTGACTAAAACTGACCCATTGTCACTACTTTTTGTTCATCACCACTATCAAAGCACTACATGATTGATACCCTACAACAAATGAATGAATGAAATGACAACAGTTTCATTCAGCACATTGTCAGCTGACATCCCTTCTACGCACAGGTAAAAGACGGAATTTGTGTCGTTATTTCAGTTCGTTTTAGTCTGAAAGGAAATGTATGAGAAGCAAAATGTCTCAATGTTCTTCCCGCCTGTGCTACTTTCCCCTTCGGTTTCGTGTTTGAGATTGGGATAAACTTTATGTCTGAAGGCAGGATCAGCAGGATACAATCAGAACTAAGTGCAACTCTCTTGATAGACTGGCTACATGTTTGAAGCTGGCTCAGCTATCTGGACAGAAGTAAACCACTCTGGTTGTCAGTTCTCAAAGTTCACTTCAGCAAATCTGATATGACTGTTTTTATTTACTGTAGTTATAGAGTGTTGTGATGGCACTGGAGACTGTATGAGGGGAAGTAGCAGAAAAATATACTGAGTACTAAAAATAAGATTTTTTACCATTATTTATCCAGGCAAGTCCCACTGAGATCGCAGATCTCTTTTTCAAGGGAGGCCTGGGCCTGAAGGCAACCTATTGTACATGTCTTTGGGGGTGGGGGAAACCGGAGTACCTGAAGGAAACCCATGCAAGCATGAGGAGAACATAAAAACTCCACACAGAAAGACCCCAGGTCCGAACTGGGGATCAAACCCAGGACCTTCTTGCTGTGAGGCATCGGTGCTAACCACTGAGCCTTTGTGCTGCCATAAAATTTGTGTTAAACTTAAACAACACTTCTTTGCAATAAATCTTAGAGCAGGTAGGGGTGGGTGATACTAAAGATTTTGGCAATATTTTGGTAAATACAGGGCTAGTATCGTCAATGTTGATATCAAAACCAATTTGATTAAAAAATTATGTGATTTTTTTTCACCTTTGGTTAGTCGATTTAAGATAAAATACAGGACAGAGGTTTGAGGGAAATAAAATGTTTTTTTATTAACTACAACAATATAAACAATGTAATAGTTATTACTTTCAACTACACACATTTAATAAAAAATCACTAAATAACAAAAAAAGTAACAAAAATACTTTATAAATCATTACAACAGAACAAATTGCTTCTGTTGCATGCAGGTATATGTAGAGGACTTATGACTAACCCAAACATTTTGGACTCTGCACTACTGACTTTTTTTTTCCCATTGCTTGTAAAAAAATATAGTCATCAGTGCAAATAAAGTGTAAAAAGAATGGATTCCATTGCACTAATACCAATTACGAAACAAATACTCATCTTGGTATTGATACTAGTACCAATATGCTCACCGCTGATAGCGGGCACCTAATTGGCAGCACGTAGGGGTACCAGAAGCTCAAAACAAGTGTCAATAACAAAAGCAAAATAAGTTATTTGACTGAAAAATACAGCGTGTTCAGTTACTCCAATAAGGACAAGGCAACAAATGCAGATGTAAAACTTGGAAGTCAATGTAAGAACCAAAGCCAAACAAATACCCTGCGGCTAGGCTAAGCCTCAGCCATTTAATCAATCGTGGATCGCCCCCAGTCTGGAAGTTCCAGCTGCTTATAAACACTTTCTTCTGGTTCTGGCCACTCTCTAGAGGCAAGCTGTCACATCGATTGGAGGTTCTCCCTGCCATGTGACCAGAAACCCTTAGACAACAAACCTGCGTTCTGATGAGAAATAATGATGTGTTGTGAATGAATTTAAGGCATGTGTTAACTAAACATATCACAAGAGTACACTGCTTGAGATGACCATGACATGAGCCACTGAAAGCAGACTGTACATCACTAAATCACAAAGATAGATTGTTTTGCAAAATAAGTTATCAGAACATACCCTCGATCTCCTAGTAATAAAATAGTACGTGTGATGCATTTAAAATCTGTAGTAAACAGAATACATTTCCTTCATGGCAATAGCAGAGATATGACTATTTTTTTTTTATATGAACAACCCACTTACTCCACTCAACTGCTCATCCCACAAATGCATGTCCCTTACAAATGTGGCACCATTTAAAAGTGAAATAAACAGGCTTTCCAGCAATCTATTGATTGATTGTGAAGAAGCTTTGTTAAACCAAAGAAAAAATCTACCAAACACAATATCCTTACTTTTAGTGCTATAAGTAATAAGGGCAAAGCACTGTGAATGTATTTGCACTGTAGGTTTACATCATCCTGTTTTAAAAGGGAACAACAAACACCAGTCATAGAAAAAGTCATTAATGCATGTCCCACTATACTGCTTTTTCAATCCAGTAATCTATTGAGATGTTAAAAGTTGTTTCAAAAGCTGTACTTCACTGGCCCACTTATACTCTCTCTTTGCTGTAATAAAGATGGAAAACCAACATTACGTAGTGAGCCAGCATTTCCACCAAACAGCTGTGGCTTTATTAAGCATGTCCATCTGCATTAGCAGATGATCTGAGTCAAATCTACCTCAGCAAGTCAGAGGCCATTCTGAGGTTCTGTCTGCCAAAGGTTCTGCAGTGTTTTACACACACAGGAAATTGTATTTCTATCCTTGTTAGGATCATGTACTGACTTCCATTCATATCCAGTGATTTCTATAACCTAACATTTACCCTAAACTCAACTCATACCTAAAGCTAACTTCTAATCTCTCCGATGGTGTTCCACTCTATTAGGACCAGAGTTTGGTCCAATAGGACTAATGGTCTTGACAAGGTAGGTTTTTCTACCAGAAACAATCCTAAATAGATAACAAAAACCATATTGCTGTGTGCATCAGTGTCCCGACTGACCAGCCAAGACCAGAAAATATTTAGATTGTTGCCTCAATCAGTCATGCCATTTTTATGCTTCTTTTTTTCCTGAATGGATAAATATATTTAACGACTGGCAGCTTTAGGACTTTTTTTTTGTCAAGTGAATGCATTTTGCATGGAAGGTTTTACAAAACAATAAATACTAAAATGTAGAATTTTTAAATATCTGAACAGTGTTCAAAACTAATATCTGCTCAGTGACAGAACAGCTACAATTTCCGATTAGTGCCAGCTGCCACCGAAACAGATGGCTCATTTAGGCCCAGCTGTTGACTTTGAGACCCGTAATGATTGTATATTTATGTAGTTACGATTATCAATTTAAAATTTTCCATGCAGACATTAGAAATTTATTTGCACAAATATTTCTGTGCAGTAACCTTGAGCAGCTTCTTTTAAAATTTACAGAAAAAAAGTGGAAAAAAACTTGAATATGAATCATGCAATGGTTGGTTTTGGGTGATAGCAACACTAGAATATGTGTTCTGAATGATGCTTAGCCACAACCACGGCAACTTTTAGCACATTAACTGTCAAACTGACTGAAATATATACCATTTTGTTTGGCTCTAAGGTCATTTGGCTGTGGCTTTCATCTTGAATCAGGTGGTTTGGGGGAGAGGTGATCCCCAAAGGTTACTCCAAAAGATATTCAGCTGTAAAGGTACATTCAGTATTTTTCAGTCAGACAGAAAGAATGGACTTCATAAAGTTAACAGGAACATTTTAAAGAAATATTTTGTACAATTAGTTCTTTTCTAGAACAGGAGTGTCCAATCCTGGACTTGGAGAGCCGCTATTCTAAATATTTTGCTTGTTTACCAGGTCAAGCACACCTGATTCTGTGATTGAATTGCTGCTTCAAGTTCTGCAGAAACGTGTTAATCAACCATTCATTTAAATCAGCTGTGTGGGAGCAGAGAAACCTCGAGGCACACTGCCCTGCGTGTTTTAGAGGTGTCCCTGCTTTGACACACCTGATTCAAATGTTTGCAGTTCAACAAAAGCCTGCTAATCAGTCACCAACTGAAATCAGCTGTGTTGAAGCAGGGAAACATCTAAAACATGCAGGGCAGTGTGCCTTGAGGACCAGGGCTGAAAAACACTGCATCTCTGGTCTAAAACGTGTTGGTGATCGGCTTTAGCTGCTCGCCACATTTTAGATATTTTTTTCTGTATTTAATGTCGGCTGATTGTGTCAGTTGTAAAAGTATATCTGAAAAGAAAAACTGTAAAAACAACCATATGCACAGAAAACCAAGATTTTCCTGTTTTAGGCTTTTTTAGGTCAAATCAGCACAATGCCGCAGTAAGGGAAGAGCTTAAAACAGGTCTTAAACTGTCTTTTACAGCAGGAGCAAAATATCATCTCCTTGTGTTCAAAAAATTCTTGTCATTGCCTTGTGAACGTCTTCTAATAATTGTGTGTAATGATGAAATTAAACAGCAGATTGTCGACTGTGGATATGCAAAGCACCGCTATGTTTTAGACACAAATTTACATTTGAGATACTGTCCCAGGTAGTCATTTATTACACAATAATAATAATAATAATAAAATAAAGTTGTAAATGAAACTTTGGAAAAAGTGTTACTGTAGGAGTGGTCAATCCTGAAGGTCCTCTGTCCCGNATCACCATAAAGTTTCTTTAAATAATGCAGAAGCTGTAGCTTGAGTGATAAACACACACACACACACACACACACACACACACACACACACACACGATAGATATGGAAAACTAAGCTATAAGACTTGACATAAACATGGCAGATATTGTATGTAAAGGATATCTGTGACATCACGAGTGGAGATCACCATTCACAAGTCATCACTCATGTGCAACAGCTCTTACTCAACAAACTCTAAAAGTAGCTTGAAAGATTTACATTTGAGATACTGTCCCAGGTAGTCATTTATTATACAATAATAATAATAATAATAAAATAAAGTTGTAAATGAAACTTTGGAAAAAGTGTTACTGTAGGAGTGGTCAATCCTGAAGGTCCTCTGTCCCGCATGTTTTACTTGTTTCTCTGCTCCACCTTCGAAAATCAAATCATCTGGTGCTGAGAAGACACAATTATAGATGTTTTGGTCAAACTTGGACTTTAGGATATTGAGAGATCCTGTCATATTTGTTATTGCRGTTAAAGTAWATTTTTGGGATGACACTAGCTCCTGCCACCTAAATTTAGCTTTATGTCTGTAAAACTGACTGACTTAGAGCCATTTTTGTCTTGGCTAATGTACTGTATTGAACATGGTTGACTCTAGTGGTTATCAGTCGTAGATGCACTCAATGTKSAYTYWMKRRGAGKWSMRTWAASWWMMTTCMAKKKRKTCWTYAYRKYYARWYRMYCWKWSRMWAYMCWWWMAWAKWTATAWMCWGKWMAKWTYYSSRRAWMTKWMCWGKWTATAWMTWTKWWWGKRTWKYSWMWGRKYRWYTRRMYRTRAWGAMYMMMTKGAAKKWWSTTWAYKSWMCTCYYMKWRARTSMACATTGAGTGCATCTACGACTGATAACCACTAGAGTCAACCATGTTCAATACAGTACATTAGCCAAGACAAAAATGGCTCTAAGTCAGTCAGTTTTACAGACATAAAGCTAAATTTAGGTGGCAGGAGCTAGTGTCATCCCAAAAATWTACTTTAACYGCAATAACAAATATGACAGGATCTCTCAATATCCTAAAGTCCAAGTTTGACCAAAACATCTATAATTGTGTCTTCTCAGCACCAGATGATTTGATTTTCGAAGGTGGAGCAGAGAAACAAGTAAAACATGCGGGACAGAGGACCTTCAGGATTGACCACTCCTACAGTAACACTTTTTCCAAAGTTTCATTTACAACTTTATTTTATTATTATTATTATTATTGTATAATAAATGACTACCTGGGACAGTATCTCAAATGTAAATCTTTCAAGCTACTTTTAGAGTTTGTTGAGTAAGAGCTGTTGCACATGAGTGATGACTTGTGAATGGTGATCTCCACTCGTGATGTCACAGATATCCTTTACATACAATATCTGCCATGTTTATGTCAAGTCTTATAGCTTAGTTTTCCATATCTATCGTGTGTGTGTGTGTGTGTGTGTGTGTGTGTGTGTGTGTGTGTGTGTGTGTTTATCACTCAAGCTACAGCTTCTGCATTATTTAAAGAAACTTTATGGTGATGTTTAAAATGTAAGTAATATCACTGTATGTGTGACTGACTGCAGTAGAGCACTGTATGAGGCTAGCATGAATGCTACGAGTAAAGCTAGCAGTAGACTACAGTAAAACATTAAGGTTTACTGTACCTGTTTATGGACAGAGTACAAAGGTAGGATCGAGGTGATCCTTTGTTGGTCTTTTGCCTCCAATAAAATCTTTTGAAGCAGACAGTAGTCCGTGGTAGCATTTTTTTCCCCATTCAAACTGGGCTCGTTCCATCGCTTGAATCCAGCAGTTAGCCTGGATCTTAGATTGGGAAACGTGACAGTAAAATACTCCTTTCATGTGTGCATAATGGCTGTACCCTACAAGTATGTACTATAGCTGATGCCATTTCCCCAAATTTCCTTCAGCTTACACACAGGTAAACCAGTGATTTGAAACCAATGGAGCAACTATGAGAGCTTGTTCACACACAGGCATTGAGCGGACATAGTCACGTGACTAATTTTCTAAAACAAGGTTGTGTGGCAATCCCCATTGAGGGTGCTGACCTGTGATAATGGTATAGGCATTCAGAGAAAGCCGCTTTTAAAGAAAGCTCACATTAATACTCTAGTCGAGATTTATTATGAGTTTTTGCTCATCTTCCATTAAAACTTGGACTGGTGAAGAACCCGGGCAGCAGTTGTTGAATGAACAATCTCTCCCATCTCACCCACTTAAGCTCATAATTCTTTCAGAGTGGTCGCAGATGCCTTGGTGGTCTCTCACCCTATTCTTGCGCAATCAATCAGTTTGTCAGGATGGCCTGCGCTTGGTAGATTTACACATCCTATGTTGCTTCCATTTCTTGATTATGGATTTGACAGAACTCCTGAGGATATTTAGGGTCTTGGAAATCATTTTATTGTTCTTCTGATTAGTACTTTTGGATATTTTTTTAAAGAGTAAATGTTTATGCGATCAGTTATTTTACTTTATTTAAYATGCATTACTTAGAAAGTTGGATTTTAATTTAATGTTAAATAAAGTATTTGATGTTTAATTTAGGACAGCAACAGAAGCCTAAAACACCTAAGTGGGTAGATGATTTTCAGAAGTACTAGTATTCACTAGTGTTGGTGCTGAATCAAAAATCTGGTCTATGAACCTCTCTAATGACAATGACAACAATTTATTACTTGATGGTTGTTAATGTACAACTTAACCTACTGTATATCTCATTKAAGTACAAATCAAATATAATTTAGGAGATGGGTTAGTTTAAGTCTCAGATGACTCCTTAGCTTACCTGTGTTTTATAAAAGATAATCTCTCATCCTCTTTAGTTTTCCCATCCCTGCATTGGATCAATGGCTTCCACCATCTGAATTCTTCTCATTGACATTTTGTGATCTGAGTAACACGCTGGTCAGAAAACATTGCTCCTCCACAGTCAGCCCGAGGCAGAAATAGAGCTGTCAGTTTGAGATGTCACACGACCATTATAGTTTCAGTGTCATGTTTCACACGTGCATTAATAAAATCAGTAAATTGCCTGTCACTGTTACTTGAGGTTTTTCAGCTTCGATAAAGACAGGCACTTCTTCTCCAGGGTTGTTTGCGCTGATGGGTTTTCAGTTTGTTAATCATGTTTTGCGTTTGTGCCTCTGTTGTTCACACTGTTAAAT
>NW_013952797.1:90961-95259 GCF_001266775.1 Austrofundulus limnaeus
AATGGTTTTAAGTTAATATGTTGGTCAATTTCAAGTTTGACTTCGCCTCAAAAACAGTCATTGCTTCATAAACCTCTGTGTGTGTACCTCTGTGTGTGTGTGTGTGTGTTTTATTTATTTATTTTTAAAGTACAGATTTAAATACCATTTAGGAACAGGTATCGTTTTGAAAGTATCAATTTAGCACCGGTATCAAATTAAACCCCTTCAATACCCAACCCTACACCCTACGGGGATACTAAGGATACTCAGATGCAGCCTACATTTTCGGGGGTTTTCGGCTGCATGGGTAGGAGCCTAGAAATGAGAACAGCCTGTGGCGCAGTGATGTAAGTGGCAGACAAATGCGCCCTACGTGGCCTTCAACCTCTGAATTGAGACACAGCCCATGACTCTTTAGTGATTAATGATGTACTTTGCTAACATAGTAACTTGATTGTGCTATATAATTGAACTATGTCCCCCTTAACAAAATTCTCAGGGAGTAACCATTAGAGCTACATGACCAATTCACATCTGAAGTCAAACTGAGTTAATTTGGCTGCTACAGCTGGTTCCAAACACAAWWATATATGGATTGTTCCAAATGATATGCTAAAACTTAACATGGCAATAGCTAAGACTACTCTGGGCACTAACAGATGATGTAATCAAGTATGTTGGTTAATCGTTTTCATTGCCAGCCTGTCCACAGTTTACAGTGCATASAAATGCTTATAAAACCACAAATTAAAAGATGCAACACAACATGTTATTTATTTTCCATATTTAGATGTCTTCAAATATGGGGGGAGTGAAGACAGGTAAATAAAAGTAACAGAATCTGAAAACGAAACATGATGAAATGATGCTGACAGGTCGTCAACCATCCACACAAAACTAATTTAATCCTTCACCTTCAAAGCTCAATGACACACAAGAAACTCAAAGGAGGTGAAACGAAGAGCAGCGTGGAAGAGACTGCAAACTCAGCTAAATGCTTTTTGCAGGCATATTGCTTTTGTTAACCTTTTTTTTTTCCGCCCCACATATGTATTGACTTGTGGATAGATGTAGTAGATAGATTAGGTGCGCGCCCAGATTCTTTTAGCTGGTTGAACAGCAGCCAAGCTGCGAGATGTTCTAGTTTTATCATCACCATAACACTTACGCTGCAAGATTATAATTTATGTATGTGGAGTTTTATCTGCTTTTGTGTCATGATAATAAATAGAGTACATCTTATCACCCTGAAATCATCTTTACATTGTTATGAAGCACCATTTCAATATGTTCAGCCACTAAAATATAATCATTGTGTTACATAGAAGAGATACTATTCTTTGCAAAGTACTTACTTGATTTGGGTTTTAGTCCCCATTGGTTTGCTTGGTGTTACTCTTTTCACTTTCTGTTTAGTCTGTTTATTTTGAATAGTGAATAAAAATCCCCACCTGTTAAAAAGTTCTTTAAACACTTTTCAAAGTGACAGTTTTTCAAATCCCTGAAAGAGACATAAAAACATCCAGTCACAACACCTTGAGATGGTTTACAGATATGCTTAAATGAAATGAACACATTGTTTCTTATCATCAAGTGTAAATATGTAGTTTAGACATTAAATAGCTTCTGTATTCTTCTTTTGTATGTTTTAATTTGAACAAACACTATATTTTGACTACAACTCATAAGCTGTTAAATTTGATTTCAACAAATGTCATGACGGGGGGCTGCCTTTTGAAGAGCCTGACATCATGTGTAATGGGTCTATAAGATGATMTCTGGCATAAAAGCTGGCAGGCAGTATGTATTCCTTGATGAAATTTAATTTAATGTTTTACAGGTAAAAAAATAACCCAAACATGATTTTCTACATGTAAACTTTACTGTTTTTGTCCGAACTTTGCATGGGAGAAATGTAATACATCTTTCAGAAAGGTCACCTATTAACTTAACATGATTTCTCATGTAATTTCCACATGTGAGGTTCATGAGGTTTTTCTTTCCTTTTTTTTTTTTTTTGTTTGTTTTTTGAAGGGGGCCACTGAGCTGTCGCTGCATCTACAGCAGCTCCACAGTGAAAAATGCCCTTGAGCAGATTGTTCACATTATTTGCATTTTGCTTACTGTAAAGCACATTTCAGAAACCATAGTAAAAGCACCCTGGGAACACCATTAGGCATTCAGAGGCCTGTCACAGTCGAACAGGCTTATAGGTTTCAGCCCTCTGCTTGTTCCTTTGTCACTGATATGCAGGTATACAAATTACAAGGCCTGTGCTCCACTCACAAKGGGCCCACCTCAATATTCTTCCACACAGCTTCATTTAACGCCTTCATCACTCTTCGGTAAGATTTATTTTCTGTCATTAGGTGGACTCTGGCCAGCAATAGGCTTGGGACCGGCTTGACTTGCCTGAGCAGACAGTGAATCATGCAAAAGGTCTTTGGAGCACCGGGGATCCAAAGCTCTGTGATAATCTCTTGAGCTAAGGTGTGATATAAATTGAGCTGGCTGGACTGAAAAGCTCAGATCAGTGCCTCTACAAATGGACCTCAACCCCMCAGGGCTGCTAACCCTTCTTTATTCAAGCTAGCTTACAGGCTGAACTTCAAAAGCAGTGCTATAGGTCAGTGGATCGTAACTTTTTTTTCTGACCCCAACATGCTTCTCCTTTGCAAAATATTAGGCTACTTTAAATAAATTCATATTCAGCATTTTGTATTCATAGAGCAGTAAAGATTAAACTTAGAATGAATATGTTTACTAGTGACTATTTTTAACTTAAATAAAATACATTACAGGCATTTGCATCCATCTGCAAAGCCAGTGCATTAGCATCGAGAGAAATACATGTATTTATACATTGGCAAATGTATTTCTATACAGCCTGCTGGCTCTGAGATTTAAATAAATTTGGAAGCAAAGTTTTTGAAGAAATTTGTAAAATTGCTTTGTACATGAAAAATATAGGAAAATCTGTGTAATTTATGGACAATCTGTACAAGATGACATAATGTGTACTATTGAAAAATAACCTGATTTGAGAAATTGGAAATCATGATAATCAAGAACTTTAAAATGTTTTTTTTATTTGTTCGTTGTTTTTTTTTTTCTTGCTCATTTGTTTAAAAAATGTATCAAATAGTATCAAATGACTCCAACTGATTTCAGTGTGAATCAGAGGGAAGTTTAGAGAGAGAGCTCCTTAAAACGGTTATTGAGAGTTAAGCCATCATAAATCCCTTCCTGCTTGTCAGAAAACTCTCCCCTTGAGAAACCTGTCTGAAACCAAACAGGGCATTGGTGAAATTACTTCAATGTAACAGAAGATAAAGAGAATTGGCTCTGTACATACTACCTCCCTATGGACTCAAACCACCAGAACCTTCTATGTTTTATAAAACATTTCATATCTCGGATTTGAGCCAAGGCTTTTCAGTCTCTTAAGTCAGTTAGGTTTTTTTAAACACCATTTTAGACTTCTTAAACACACAGGATTTCACCTAATGCATAACACTTTGATGTCATCACACATTTTGATGACCTCAGACACTTGAGCATGTCCTGCACCCTGTTTGAAAAATCTCATTTATATTTATTCATCCTGAATAGAACCCAGTGTGGTAACTGGAGACTCTCTCTCTCTGCTCCAGACTTGGACAAGTGCATGCTATTTGTCTCACCACTGTACAGTATAGCCAGTGGCGGCTGGTGGAATTTTCTCCAGGTGGGGCTACAACTCCAAAATAGACATATCCCAAAAAGCAATCAAACATGTACTAAGTTGTTTCACGCCAGTGTATTTCTTAAACAAATGACAATAATAAAACAGCATTACAATGTCATGTAGTGTGTTATTTTTCTGTACATAAAYTTTGCTCTTCTGTTACTGAGAAGCAAATTTCTTCATGACTCTGGTTAAAGTCAGGGATGTTTTAACCAGATTCTTATAGAGCATGGTCAGTGCAGTGAGATGTGATGTTGTACCTGAGGAAAGTCTGGATTCTCTTCAGTGTTGAGAAGCTCCTCTCAGATTCAGCTGTGGTCAGAGATGTGATGAGAATCATCTGCAGAGTCACAGTCTCTGAAGGTGCAAATTGTTCCTCATGAAGAGCTGGTACAGATGCATGTGAATGGCTCAAGATGGCGTCACAAACCTAAAACAATAAATGCACAAATTTAATTCAATATGGAGATGGCTACAAGTGAGCTTTCTAAAATATATTTAATATTGTCGTGGCAAGATGGTCAGAAACATGGCGAAAGGGTGTTAAAAAGACAAATAGTCTTGCGGGTATGATCATAAAGTCATTTAT
>NW_013952797.1:96009-112746 GCF_001266775.1 Austrofundulus limnaeus
CACCTCTAAGGTAATATATTATTTATTTAAAGCTGTGTTAACACTTATAAAACAATATAACTATATTATACTATGATTACAAGCACAACTACATTATAGCACTACTATGATTAAAAGCATTACAAAAGTATTTTAGCTTTTTTCTTACCTGTTTAAATCTATGCTGGGTCAGATCCTGATGCTTTAAAAAATGAGGCAATGAATCAAAACAAGCCATTAGCCTCACTAAAAGCAGTTAGCTTAGCCTGTTGCTAATCCAGTTCTTGGAAAATAATGGAGTGTAAACTCTCCCCTCTGTCTTTGTTTCTTGTCCAGCAGATCTGGTCCAAGCTCTTTTACTTTAAGCTTCTCCTGGTGTGTTCTGGTCTAAAACACTTTTTTTGTTTTAAGAAACTCAGCTAGGTTGTTTAGCGCCTCCATTTCTTGACATGTTAATGCTGTTCGCATCGTATCCATCAGTCTACACCAAACCAGGCCCACATACACTCACACTGGAGGCACGCTTTTAATGAGCCGCAAACCGAAGGGGCGTGGCGAGACGTCTGTCAATCATTCTGAACCATTACATGAAAATGGGCTGTGAAAAGTTAGCCCTGCAGAACGACACTGAGATCTTCCCAAGTGGTTTGGCACCAGTTTTCCTTGTAAATTTCACAAAATAAGATATTTTATTTTTAAATTTTGTTTATTTTAAGTTGTTATTTATAAATTGTATAWAATTATATTATAATTTTATAATATTGTTTATTTTAACATTTTCATTGTGAACACCAGGGAGGGCTTAGCCCTACTAGCCCACTTATACCAGCCATCACTTAGTAAAACTAATGTCACAAGGGCAGGATCAGTATTACTGATAGTCTTATTCACAGCACACTAAGTAAATTTCAATAATTATGGTTGTGCATAACTTTAATGTGGCTTGTTGTAGCTGTGCAATGCTAATGTATGTATGACCTACTTAAACCTTGACACATAATTATGAGGATCACAATTAGTATTATGTATATGTGCCAACTAGCTCCTTAGAATCATATGACTCTAAAAATGACCATATAAACCTAGAGAGTAACCCCCAATTTACATTGCATCCGCTCCAGAATGACCTCCTCAGTAAAAATGCACCCATTATAATCGAGAGCATTTATACTGCATCCGCAGGGAGGCGCAGGGCGGCAACATGCACATGGTGATCTGTTAAAATTAGATTTGATCATATTTTTGTGGAAGGCATAGTAAAGATGACTACACTTTGTTGAAATCCTAGCTATATTAGTAAATATACAGATATGTTTATACATAAATGCTTTCAAAATTTATAATTCTGTTTGGAAGCAGATGTCTTCTACATAAGAATTAATTTAGTCTGACTTTCACATTCATCACTGAATTAATTGCACAATCTTGCATTTTCTGCACATGCTTCTCAGAACACTTCTGTGCTTCGCACCTGAGCGGAGCCATATGCAGTGTAGATCTGGGGTAAGAGTGTGCACTTAAAGATGATCTTAACCCTCATTATGTCACTATATTAAGTCTTTGTTACCCTAATGTAATTTTGTTGATTTTATCTCTTATGGTTTTTACTTACTAGCAATATTTGCTTAAATTATTTATTTTTCTTGCTATTTTCAGCCATAGTAGCCTTTTTCATAACCACAAAGACAATCTGAGTATTTATTAATATTGTAGAGTATAGCTTAATTGTTAGATCACTAGCATATTTTTAGTGTAAACTATGTTCATTATTTTCAAGTAGATATGTGATATTTATGTTGTCCTGATGCATCTCAGTAATCCAGGTAGAAAAAAAAGGTTAAGTAGGTCTTCTGGACAAGTTGTGTTTAATGAAATGTTCCTTCCCTTTTCCAAAAGGCTTCTTCAGTCTGACGAGTCATAGGTAAACTCGGTCTTAAAAGCTGATCTTTCACACGGTTGGCAAACAAGTGAACTAAGACAATCAAAACTGTATTTTTATGTACATAAGAGGGCCATCAGCACTACGATCATTGTTAGTGCCCTGATTATCCGATCATTACAGCCCTGATTATTCCTATTGTTTACAGAGGGCTGAGTCATACTTGAAATAGCATTGTAAGAGGGGGACAACTGGACACAGAGGCCTCTACCCCTGTTTTATGATGGACAGTTTTTCGTCAGAAAAATGTCTTCCGTTACTCCTCGCTCAAACCAATGTGCCTCTCTATCAAGGATGAGAACATCATCCCTAAAAGAGTGACCTCTGGCATGTATATGAGTGTAACTGTAGAATCCTGACCTGTAGATGAGTATAAACTGCATAGTCCTGGCCTGTAGCTGAGTGTAAACCGTAGAACCCTGGCCTGTATATGAGTGTAACTGTAGAATCYTGACCTGTAGATGAGTGTAAACTGCAGAGTCATGGCCTGTAGATGAATGTAAACTGTAGAATCCTGGTCTGGATGAGTGTAAACTCATCTACAGAACTCAGCAGATTCCTGGCCTGATGATGTAGCTCCTCTGTGTTGGGACATTCTTATGAACAGTAGCTGCTTTGTTTCCTCGATGAATAACTGGTCACAGTTCTCCTGGCACTTAACAGCATACACAACATTACTGTTGTGCTGAGTGAGGTGAGCCAGTCTTTACTGTAATGTGTTTCGGGGTTTGAAAGCCACTTGGCCATCGTGTATAGAGAATAAACGTCTCTGTTTCTCTGAAACTCTCACAACATATGGAATGACCACTGGTTTGGGTCTGGGTTTGAGGTTTTTTTTTATACAGTTGTTTGTTGGTTGGCTTGTTGGTTGGCTTGGTTTGTTAGTTGGCTTGTTCGACAGATGTCGAACAAGTTATGCATTCCCTAAAATTCTCATAATGTCATCCCTGACCAGCACTATTGCCAATGGCTTTTAGGAGATGGTAATATGTTGTGTTAACCTTGTGTCTCGGGCAATGCTGGTCTTTGAGAATCACATCCTTTTTGCTCTTGCAGTAATTTACAAAACATGAATGAGTTCCTCTTTAAATGCATAATTATTGCCTCTTTTAAAATGCAGACAGACTCCGCAAGTGCTGACAAATTTCACACTAGAGTGTGAATTAGGCAGAATTGTTTCCTAAGTTAACTATTCTGGGCCACAGTTTTTTTTCCACACCTAAAGCAGACTGTGGTTGTAGTGCAGAGACTAAAACCACAGCCTCTGTTGGTGCGATGTTGAGATTAGTCACAACAGATGATTAATAAAGCACATTGTATTTAGAGATATTTAGTGGACCTTTACCTCCTAGAGAGCAGATACCTCCTGATTAATACAAATAGGACATATGCAGGGAAAGGAAGCCAAGATTTAATGACTTTAGATGAAGACTGTTCATTTGTAGTTTGCTGTAAATTAATTCTTGGGAGCTGGAGTTTGTGCACGTGTGACCTTTCTGTTTCATTTTTTCCCCACACCTGTAATGTTACATAACATAAAAGACATAGAACCACAGACCAGTCTACCATGTGTTTACTGTTATAAATTGCTGGAAAATCTCTACCTGGGTGATGCATTAGTGGTCTTTTTTTAACATTAGGGAAATCGATCATTAGCTGATGTAAAAGTAACAAATATACATATGTACCAYTACATGCACATTTTCTAATTAGCATTTCAACAATAGATGGATGAGTTCATTTACAAAGAGTTGTTTCAATTTTGTTGGCCGCAAAAAAACAAAACAAAAGGACATTACAAAGTATAAAATAATTGTATTCATGGGTGCCAAAAGATCATTTACTGAAAACAGGGACCAATTAAAATCTTAATATAATGTGATGCTTATTTTTAAATTAGAGGCCTAGCATTCCTTAAAGGAACGCATTATCTGCCTCCTCCATTTATGCCAGAGCTTTGGACTATTTTAGGGTAACAAATACCCAAGATATATCCATTTTGTTTCGTTATGCACAGTCTCATACGTTGTTGAGAGATGCCATGTTCCCTTAATGACTCTCAGCTACAAATAAATTCAATTCTTAGCTAGATATACTTATGGTATGGTACGTTGAGAGGGGGTGGATGAAAATGTCGTATTAGTGGAGGGCTCGTAAGTGGGCCCATTGCTCTCCCCAAAAAGACATTGGTCTTTATTCAAACCTTTGTGTCCGTTGGATGAGGAACACAAGGTTAGAAACACTCTGGAGCCTCTCGGGATCCATAAAGGGGKCCCCAAGAATTATTTTCCTTTGACTTCTCAGAGCCAGATAGATAAACTTAAACTGACACTTAAAGCCACTTTTGAGTTGGGTGATTTTGATTAGCTTCGATGACTGACTTAAACTGAATTAACACCAAAGGTTAGTCAGTTGCAGATGTACATCGAATTTCAGAAAGTGTCACTGAAATTCATCCAGTGGTTCATGAGATTTTATTAACAAACAAGACATGGTCAAAAACATGTTTTTTGATTCTCTTTACTTTCCTATCGCTGTCTAATCTGTACTTTTTTCTAACAAATTACTTAAATCAGTCAAATTCTGCATTTACATCTATGTCTGCTGCATTGGTACTTTATATTTGCAGTTAGTTTTTGATGTTTTTATTACACTCTGAGTCRTGTTTTGGTACAGGGTTTTACTGTGATAAAAAAGAAAGAAAAAGTGGTTGATGGATCTCATGAAACACAGCAACAACAGGACTGTCTGCAGGATGAAAGCAGGTCTTTTTCGTAGGCAGATGAATATTCTCCGCCCCCCTTTATTATTTAAAAGCTATTTACTGTGAGTGAACCCTGGCTTTAGTCTTGGTAAATAGTAATATAATGTATATAATATATAACTGAGGCATGTGGTGTCGTCAAAACCATGTTGAAGCTTATTCCATTGATGTGATTACTCAAAGTTCCCAAACACATTATCTCTGTATGGACTGTGTGTTTATTCCTCAGTAGGCAGCAGAGTTGTGAGACTATAGTCATATTAGGACAAAAGCAGATGTTTTTTTTCCTGTGAAACAAAAGAACTACACAATTACTATTCCCGGCTACAGAAAGCAGAAGTGCTATGTGATTGTGTACGTGTGTTCAACTGTCTGCACCGTTAGAAAATAAGAATCTCTAAATGAATTTGAATGAATCGTTCAGAAAGTATTTAGTGTATGGCCATCTATGACAGATTAAGATTTGAAGTCAATCTGAGTTAAGATGCTAACCAGAGCAAACACAAAAACCAGTTGCAACACTCAGTTTAACAGACATTAGGCTACAAATTGTCATTATAGGAAATGAACTGATGCCCAATGTATTTTCTGAACTCTAAGGGGCCGTTTACAAGCTGGTTTTTGGTGAAACTGTAACATATTTACAGCTCTAGTTTGGACATATGATTGTGATCATGCTTGTGTGATGCCAGCAGCTGAGCCCAGCATTAGGGTTGCCAGGCAAACATAAAAATACACTTTTTGCTCCTCCTTTTCTGTGCATGTTTTCATCACAACACACAACTTATTTTACAACATCCTCACTCAGCACAAGTGACATTTTGGATCAAAAGAGTGACAAAAGTTCACCACTTACTATCTGGCAACCCTGTCTGTCATGGAAACTACAGTGGATCAATATATATCTTCTTGGAAGAGCTAAATGACTAGTTGACTGCTGCCAACTAGCAGTCGGAGGCTGAACTACAACACAAAAATGAACTGCTGGCAAGAAATTTTACATTTGAAACCTTAATTAAAAACTGCTATTTTAAGATAATTTATACAGTATTGAGAAATGAAACATTGCGATATTTCTTACACCCCTAGTAATAGCTTAGCATTCATCACACATAATTTAAATACATGTGTTTCAACATCTTTGCCTACAATTATTGTTGAAGTAAACCTTGTATGTTATTCCTTCCCATGAACCACTAGATAGATTTAGATGAAAAAAATTAGATGATAAATTTTGACTGTACCACTAGACCTGATTAACTTTTGGAGTCAACTCAACTGCCAGAGTTAATTGACCTTAGACCACCCAATTCAAGATGGTTGCCACAGTTAATAGACCTTAAACTGCACAAAAGGAAAAAAAGGTACACCTCAGTGAATTTTTCATATACCCATCTAAAACTTGCTGTGGTTGTAGCTGAGAGTCATCCTTGTCACATACTCTGAGCACTAAACATATCACACAATATCTTTATTCAAAACTTTGTCAAGCAAGGCATCATGTAATATGCATTTCTGTATTAGAAAACATGATACGGATAGGCCTTCCTGTCTTTGAGTGTTGAATGATTCGGACATGCTTTGTCACTAAAGCAAATCACAGTCAGTTTCACATCAACGACATGAAGACAATGGCTTTTCTCTGCATTCTCCCATTAGTACCATTTGTATTCCATTCTTGCCATGTGTTTGTTTTGTCATAATTCATTCCTCGGAACAGATTACCGTRCACCTGCAGAATCATCATGACAGGCACGTAGCAGATAGAGACAAACAGAGGCGTGCAGTTGACAGAGAGAGGGAATGAGCATGGCAAGAAAAGGCTGTGATTTTAAAAGGAACCAATAAAAGAAAATGAAATGATGTGTAACAGTTTATAACAGGTGATATGGCAGACCTAACTGTAACCCTTGTTAACAGCTGCAGCTCCGGAAAAACTCAATGGTATGATGGTGTGCAATTTTTAAAATTACTAGAGAAATGGAATAAAGCTAAATGTGATAATGACTAAATATTTCTTTTAGGAATCCAGTTCCTGCCAGATTATTTGCTTAAGACACACAGACTCAGTAGAAACCAATAGATATGGCTCTATGTGGGGTCTCATAAAGACATAAAGAAGCAGGTGCAGACCTGTCTCTTTGCCCTCAAACACTCTACTGTCTAATTTGGTTTAATTTGCCCACCTTTCAACCTAATAACATCTGGTTAACAGTGTCTTTGACATTTGGGCTGAGTGACAGCTTTGCATGTTCATCTTTGACCTTTTCCCTGTGAGCAGTTTTAGCATCAGACAAAAAATGTATCTTTCTCTTTCTCGGGCATTTCTGCTGTAATGAATATCAGGGCCAGGAGGCTTGTGTCTGCATGCAGACTCAGAGTTCATTCAGAACAGTCAGCTACAACAAWGAACTGCATCTGTAAATAAGTTAAGTCTTAATGATAAAAAGTAGATAATAATGTTAGCATGAGCAAACCTGGAAAGGCAGCTCCTTCAGGTTAAAATGGTCTTCCTTGTGTCCAGCTATAAACAGGAGATCGTATACTATCCTTTATTCTGCCTTTGGGTCATACCAAAAAAATTACCCTTTCTCCTTTAAAATTTTAGTGACATATTTTAATTTTATTAGATAGAGCTATCGCCATTTTCATCAAACCCTAACCCCCTAACTCATTTGATTCTGTGAGATCTGATTACATAGCACTCAGTGTATATCAAAAGAATGACTTGGCTACAATCACACAAAATGTAGCTCAAGATCTTGAAAAATTGACTGAGTGCAATTCATTTTTTTGTGTTTGCTAATGTCATTTAGATGTGGTGGTTGTCTTGAACTGGACACTAGATATTACTGAGTAGATACACAGAACTCTTAGGCATGACCTTTAGCTACTATCACTTGAAAGTGAGCTCAATATTGATCATATTGACTAAGTTATGGCCATTTTTACATTGGCTAACAATGTTTGGCTGGTCGTAAGAGATTTTTTTTAATAGACAGACAGTTTGGAGCAAACAGTTCTAGAAGTGCTTGAAGTATGTGTTGGGTATGATGACAAAGCACATTTAGTTAATTTAATTATTCAGATGGCTAAATATGATAAGACATACCAGCCTTCTTCAATGTGACAATGTGACATAAAAAAGAAACATGACAATCTCATACCTGAGCTGTCCTTCCTTTAATGGCTGGCTGCCTTGTCATTTCAAGATCCAGTTGAAAATGTTATTGCTTGTTTTTGAAGGTTTTAACAGTCCTCACATCTCTGCAGGAGAAATTATCAGGGTTATCTTTGGCCTCCTGTGTGTTCCTTTGATTATTGTCTCCCTTACCCAGTCCAAGTGTTTAGGTGGTTGACCTGCTCTTGGCAGATTTGCTGTGGTGCCATGTTATTTTTTATTTTCTGATATGGCGTCATGACCAAAATTATGTTGCTTTATTTTTTTTTACAGTATTTTAATGGCCTGATATCACCCTATATTTTAGAAGTCCTTAATCAATACTGGATTGTACTTCTGTATTTGTAAATTTGAAAGAGATAACGGCTGTGTCCAAATTCAGAGGCTGCTTCCTCCGAAGGACCCAGCCTATCCATTCTACCTTGGCCTGTTCTTTTGTGACAGTGAAAACTGGAAGAAGGTGGCTGTGAATTCGGACGGTCTGGCCTTCAGCTTTATTCCCACTCTTACTGTGGCATATGTCCTGTCGCCTATTAACTGTGACAACACTAAACAAAAGCAATGAACATCAAACTTAGATCTAAATTGGCTAAATAGTACTATATTAATTGGCTAAATAGTACTATATTAATATTACTAACATTACAAATGACCAAAATTAGTTTAGAAACAATACTTGAACTATTGGACCTGCTGTACAACCTCATTTATTTTGCCATTTGATTTCCGAAAAAATAATGTGTCTAAGCAAACTGCAAAAAGCCTAACAACACAACTGCTTTAAACTTTCAATTTTTGAATATCCAGATTTTTTWATTAAAACTGTACTACTTTATCTTGCTTTGTCCACCATTACAACTCTTGTTTGGCCCGCAGTGCAACTTGAAAAAAGGGTGGGCCAAAAAGGATCCACTGGACCGTCCCTCAAATCGAGGAAAAAAGGACACATTTGTGGGGCTGCAACTAGAGGGGCCCTGAAATTTGGACAGCCTTCAGCATGTTGCTGTGATGTAACTGGCTTTCAAAATTGGCCTTCAAAGCATGAATTTTGGCACAGCCAGAGACTTTTTGGTGTTTAAGTTTAAAACCTGACAGCCATCCTGGATTGGGTTAACTCAAAATTAAATTAATGTAGCTGTACAACAAATAGTTACTTTCTGATAGGTTCATTACTAGTGTAAACTGGTGTTTTATTTTTTCTAACAAACAAACCAACCAACCCTCTAGCTGAAATTATGGTATCACCAGACCAGGGGCAGACTGGCCATTGGGAGTACTGGGACTTTTTCCGGTGGGCTGGTGCATCACTGGGCAGCCGCAGGCAGCAAGGAAAAATAAAATAAAATGTTGTGTAGTTGCGCTCAATACCAGTAGATGGTGATAATGCACCAATTCGTTGTTTGCCAACCACCAACAAAGACAGAAGAAGAAGAAAAGTTTGCTGAAGAAGACAAAGAAGAAGTACCGTATTTTTCGGACTATAAGCCGCACCGGGCTATAAGCCGCATGGTTCAAAGTTCAGGCAAAAAGTTGCGGCTTATAACCGAAAAATACGGTAAGAAAAAGAAAACAAATAATAAAAATAAGAAGAGTGAAAATGGAGAATAAACGTAAGGGAGGAGAACAAAAATTGAGAGCAAAGAAAAAGCACAAGAAAATACAGCCAAGTCTCAGAAACTGACATTTATTTTCTGCTGGTGCATCATCCTCACTGGAACCTACATCTGGAGAACAACGTGACCAGGAAGAAGATGGTAGTCACGTAGGTGGCTATGTATTTTTCTAGTTTGCTAACTTTTRAAACAGTGCATTTAGCTGTTAAATAAAGAAAGCCTTTATCATGTGTTGCTTAAAATGTTTCAACTTCACTTTTAGAAATTTACAGCATACATTGATATTCTAAAAGATAAAAATCATAAATGTTTGTGGGTTTCACAAATAACTGCCCACTTGGATTTTTATTTTATTTTAACTGATTGATTGATTGATTGATTGATTGATTGATTGATTGATTGATTGATTGATTGATTGAATTAAGGTCTAATATACAATAACAGTATATTCAAATGAAAAAAAAATGTTCAAATTCACACAGTTCATGTGCTGGAAAAATAAAATTTACCACATTAGATTATAATGTTATTTTTGGGGGGTGAAATCAAAATGAGTCAAAAATGACCATATGGAACTCTGAGGGTCACTGCCTGTGAGCTAACTGCTGCTCTGCTATCTTAATAACTTTACTAATTCCTCAACATTACATCCTTAGATTGTGTACAGTGCCCTGAGATGACGTTTGTTGTTTCCGCCTCCATCATCTGCCTCCACCATCGGCCTCCAGCATTTGCAGACATCATCTCCCAGCCTGGACCTTGAAAGGGCCAGTCAGGTACTAAATTCCTGGGCCACTTTTTTGCCCCAGTCCGCCCCTGGGTATCACTTGCTTTTAATGGCAACGTGTGGTAATGAAAGTCATTTGTATGTACAGGTGATGTGACCTAAGTAGTACTCCTTTTTAATCAGCGCCATCAGAAGKTGACATTGCAGTCTATACGACTCACATGAGAATGAGAATGTTAGAGCAGAAATAATGAGCAGTGAGCTTCTTCTCTTTTTATCTTCAGTCACACGGTCTCTTTTTTCTGATAATCATCTGCCAAGCAAAGCAACAGAAATGAAAATAATTTAAAAATATTATTAGGTGAAAGAAAATACTAGTTATTTACCATGAGTGATATTCTCTAGATTTATAAGGGCTTGAGTTGAAATATACACAGAGACACGTTGGATTGTTTGTCTCTAGGCTGCGTATATATGAAAGCATGCCRTTTGCCGTGCTCCTTTGTGTTTGTGTGACAATTGCTTTTCTCTTTGCCTGCAGTCTGTTTGCTTTCCGTCACCGTTTTGAACCCGCTTTCCTGACAGTAGCTGAATCAATCACAAAGCCTGCCTGGCACATAAACTGGTTTGACTCATTGTTGAGATCCAAGAGGTTTGCGTGTTGCCTTCTCCGTGTTCACAACTCACGGGGATCTGCTGAGACGTCAGACATCATAATCATTCCTTATGGRATGACTGCATGCTTTGTGTTATAACATATAAAATGGAACAGAGGTCGTCGCAGCAGGTGGCAGGAAATTACGCTCCCAACGAGGTATTAATTTTCAGAGTTTTTCCTGCAATGTGATACACTACATTTTCCATGACAAACTGTTTTTGGGATCTTTATCTATGTGATTGCCCCCTTGTGTCCATATCTGCTCCATTCCAATCTTCCCCCCACCCCGTGCTGGAGCTCAGTGATGGTGCTGAATCACTTTAATGGCCCGTGTGCACTCCTCAAACAGTCTTGAAACACAGCAGTATGGATCGCAGCGTGCCCTGGGTGGAGAATGGACTAGAGAGATGAAACCATCCAGCATTGCTGATTAAGTGATGAATCTTATAAGCGTGAGACAAACKATGTCAAATTTGGAGCCAGAACTTGATCAGATAAGAGCATCTGCAGATGAGAGCGATGCATCTGTTGGGCCTAAGGGTGGAAATCAAAGCAATCTGTGCAAGTTTGCAACATTTCCTGTTGTTGATTTGCTGTTTTTTAACTGCTGATAACATTTTAGTATTTCAAATGCAGACTTTAGAAATGTAATTTTGAATGCTTGAGAGAGCATATATCTAAAAAGTCTATCTTTAACTCCATTAAAGTTTAATTTGATTTGAAATGCTCCAAATCATTTGAATCCACCATTCCAGGCTGTAAAAGTGAACCACTTCCACAAAGGATAAATTGATACATCTTGTCATGGAGATTAGTTGCTCCCCTGGTCATGATGAGTTKTTACTTCAGGGAAATTGTAGATATCTCCTCCTCTTTCACCTCACCCTATCATCCCTCTTTCTTCTTTGGCTTTATGTCTGGTGTACACTGGCCTCAGTCCAAGYCTCCCTCCTTCCTCCTCTCCAATCCCTTAGCGCTTTCCTGAGGGAGACAGGAAGCTAATGGTGTGCTGAATCCTCATCATTAATCAAGCTCCAATTAGCCAAACCCATAAAAAACTTTGGAATAATTGATATGCTGAGAGAACCAATGAGGACTGTGTACAAGAAGAGAGCACAAAGTTGGATGAAATGACAAAGCAGAACACAAACAAGTTGAGGTGAYTATACCACCTGTGTATTTGAGAATTGTTTTAGGCCACATCTATACTACTCTGGATATATTTAAAAACAGGTTTTCTGCTGTGTTTGCAGCTTYCTGAGATTTTTAATAATGCTTCACAACAGGAACACTGAAAAATGTTGGTGARCTTGTATYGYGCTTTATCGAGCTCAGGGACTCCAAAGTGCTTGACACTACAGTCATTCACTTAGTTGTGGGTGAAATGTCTTGCCCAAGGACACAATAACTGAGACCGATGGAGCAGGGGTTTGAACTGGCAACCTTCTGATACAGGACCAACCCTTACCTCCTGTGGCCATTTATGGTGCTTCTGTATGGATTGGTAATATGTCCATGATTACTTTGTGTTTTAGAGTGCAATCACACCAGACACATTTGGTGTGAATACACTCATGCAAATCCAGGTGCAGTACAATCAACTGGACCGAGATCCACTTTTTTTGAGGTGGTCTTGGTCTACTTCCAAGCAAACTTTTTTGAGGTGGTCTTGGTCTACTTCCAAGCAAACTTTTTTGAGGTGGTCTTGGTCTACTTCCAAGCAAACTCTGGTGCGGTTCATGTTTAGTGTAAACTGGCCTTGACCCAAACCAACTAAAGGAAACATACACCTTTTTGGACTGTAAGAGCCAACTTGTTGTGGTGGTTGATCAGATTGTGCCCAGTTAGAACTCCAACTAGTATACTAAAAGTTTTCTTTGTCAGTGCGATGAGAGCTTTCTTAAACCTAAGATTTGGGCCATTTATCAGTTCCTGAGTCTGTCTACAGTCCTYCAACTCCCTCCAATTAACTGGCCTGTAGGGCAGTCCTACAGACTGTTGTTCAAATACCTACATCAGGCTCTGGTCCTTTGAAGTGGGCCTGACTGCCAGCTTATGCAAGGCAGTCAGGTCTCTCGTTACCATAAATGCCAGTATGTCTTGGTACCCATTTAACAGTGACRCTGTTATTYATCCCCAGTTCAAACATTAAAGTCAAATAGGTCAGCAGAACAAAGTACAAAACAGTAAACAACAATGCAGACTAGACAGCACTGAATTATCTGGACATTACATGTACACAGTTTGTTGACATGAGTCCAATTCAAGTTTTTGTCTTATATTTAGATTTATACCACCTATCTAGAGATAATTTTATTTAGATAGTGTTCAATCTAGTGTAATCGAGTAAATCGATGGACTTAAATCATAACCAAAATGCTCGGATTGAAACTGTCACCTTCAATTTTTAATGAGTAGAGATCAAATGTCCTTGAGAGAAAAAAAACAACAACTTACCTTTAGTTCATTTGTTGGAAGTACCTTGTTCCAGATTACTGAGAGTCTGCTCTCACAAATACTGGCTTGACTAAAAATATCTTTCTTTTAATTGATTCTCATCACAGAAAACATCTTTCTGTGAGTCTCTTTTGTGTTACCAAGCCTTAACCAGATTGCTTGAAAATTGTCCTTTTGATCATATTTTATAACAATCTTTGCTGTGTTGACAATTTCAATACTTTTAAAAATGGTGACCAAATTAAATTGTTTGTTCTGTGCTGAAATTTTACTTTAAAGTCTAGCCTTAAATTTGACAAGGGCTCAGTTTAAATGATAAAACCAAAGCAGACCCCAAGGCACTTTACACTACAGTCACTCACACRCACATTCRCACACTGATGATGATAAGCTACATTGTAGCCTCAACTGCCCTGAGGCACACTGACAGAGGCCGGGCCGCCATGCTCCGTCGCCTTCCCTGATCCACTTTCCACCAGAGGTAGGCAAGGTGGGTGTAGTGTCTTCCCCAAGGACAGAATTACTGAGACAGCTGGAACGGGGGATCGAACCGGCAACCCGTACAGCAGGGCTATTAAACTAAATTGCTCTGGGGGCCACAGTTACTGCAGGCMAACAGTTGAGGGGCCGAACAACCAGCAAATAAAGTTATTGTGTAAATAAACCAAGTATTACAAAGATCTGTTATCTTTTGAAATAGTTTATTTTGCTGCATTTAATCATGAATACAACATACAGAACCCCATAAAAGTAGTGATAATTTAACAATATCAAAATCAAAAAGTACACATTATGCCTCCTGTTTAACACAAATATTATTTTGACATCTCTGACTTGCCAATTTTTTAACCAATTTTATTTTCACTTTCATAGTTCTCTCTTCAATTGCTTGTAGTTTTAACTGTCTTTAGTGTGCATAGAAATGGTTTATTCCAGCTTGTAGCCAAGGTTCTGACATTTCTGTAGATACCAAACATGTCTATGTCTAGCTAAAGGAACTTAGAGTATTTAAAGTCGAAAACCGGGGATTTGGGCTTAAGAGATGAATGAACCAATTGGTGGGCCAAACTTTGGTCACTCGCAGGCCGGATTTGGCCCGCGGGCTGCCAGTTGAATAGCCCTGCCTTACAGAATGACTCCTCAAACCACTCAACCGCAGGCGCCCAACGTAACTTAACATGAATTACATTTGCACTTTGAGTTTAAGTGTGCCAAGTGCCACATTCTGGCAGCTCAGACCTCTAGTCTCTACACTTTTGTTTGAATTTTTTTGCACTGTACTTCAWTGCCTTTAGTTTCTTTGTTATCATGTGAGTTCTTTGATTAGCTTTGGTGCTCTGTGGTACTTTTAATATCTCGATGCTCATGCCTCTTGTACAACCAAGCCAGCATACCTATCCGAAGCAGACAGCCATGTGCACCAGCACACAGCTCATTATGACTYAGAGCAATCTGCTGAGCTGGGAGAATCCAGACAGCAATTATCTAAGTCAGAGAGTCAGCAAGCAGCACTGCACCGGAGAAGGGGCTATTAGACAGACACAACACCTTGTTCCCAGAGTTGGATAGTTCTCGTCAGACTACTCTGTGTTTCGAAGGCAATGAAAGAGAAAAGAGAAAGCACTAACAGGGCCAATTTAATATGTTACAAACAAAAGTACTGGTGTGTGGGTGGAAACAAGAAGGAGGAATCCAAAGACGCTGATGTGATGGATTGCTGTGCCAAGAGAAATGGCAAGCTGGAAGCAGAAATGATGCAACTCAGTGCCACATCTATAGATAAGTTCTATTTTTTATATACATTAAAGAAAGAAATGCCAATCCATTTTTTTCTAGGCAACACAATTTCCGTTCCAGGAAATGGTGACATGTAACATCTAATGAGAGCAGAAGGGGGGGAAAAGAACMTGTACACACTTGAGTAACTCTGTCATTGTTTAAGAGCAGAGACAGGTTTATATAAAGCTGACTTTAACATGCACCTCTCTTCCAAGAAAATTTATTTGCATTTGGGTTGTGTTGGATTTCACATCTCTAAAGGTGAACATGCTGGGGTTGGAGAGATAATTTATTTTTAGATGAGTTGCATAAGATATATGTTTCTCAATTGATTTTCAAATGACAAAACATTGTTTTGTTAATGCTTATCTGTGCTGCCACTTTAAACCCTATCCTTTAAATTATGCTCACTGTACGTATGTAAACAAGTACGCTTGTTTCAAACATTGTCAAATGTTTCTTCCCACACGTTGCCCATGTGTTGTCAGGCAGTACATCACTAGAGGGCAGTGCAGAGTTCAGAGCTCACTTTCGAGCAGGGGTGCTTAGCTTGGGTACTTGCTGATACTGAGTACCAGTACTGAATACTTGAGTTAAAACTTAAACATTGCACACTGACTTTAAAAAAACTTTATTTAAAGTAAGGTGGCTGTCCTTCCTTATAGACCTGCAGCCCCTGAGACTGTATGAAATCAAAAATACAGCATGATATCTACTGTTGTATAATCAACATAAACATGAAGTTAAACATTTCACTTGAAATGTTAACTGTAACACATTGGATGGACTGTTGATATCAGATCAGGGCACTTTGTACAAGTATAAATATTTGTAAAAATGCTGGTATCAGTATCATTTTGAGACACCACTACATCTGAGTAAAGTTGGTTTAAGACTTCAGCAAATGTGGCAACAGTGGTGAAGGAGATTATGATTATTTACATTCTCAGTAAAAGAGACATCAAAAGAGGCAAATGTGGACAGGGGACATTTCTCCCTAGGTACATCAACAACACATTTGCACAGCCTATCTTCACAAAGTTTCACCATTTCTGTTGTCTTCTTCTGTTTCATCGATCCTTTCGTTGGTCACACAAGAGCTAAATTGCATAAATTACCCTCACATTTTCTGTTGGGACTGTTTTGTTCACTGCATTTTGGTATGCTTTTGTAATCTATATGACAGTGTACTAAATTGTGTCTGAAATAACCACAAAATACTCTGTCCTTACTGTATATGTCTGCATATTTAAAGTGCAACACCCACACAGTCCCAAGTGCCCTTAAGAGGTAATCACTATAGTAGAATACAATGGCAATATGTTTTTTTTTTTTTTTTTTCACATCTGGGCCAGGCAAGTTTAATAAAAAAAAAAGATTAAATAACCACCCAGTCACTGAAACACTAGAGCAGGTTTTTTTTTTTTGTCCTTTTTGACCTTGAGGCCAATTTGTTGAACATAAAGTGGCACGAGTCCCAGTCAGAAGTTACCAATGTACAGATCAAAATGATAATTATTCTAATTATTGGTTTAATGTGTATTGTATTTGCATTATAACTAAATTAAAATACACTTAGAGTATAAAAGTAAAACTCCTGTCAAATAATCACAAGACATGATTATGACAAACATTTTTTT
>NW_013952797.1:115446-121080 GCF_001266775.1 Austrofundulus limnaeus
ATATATATATATATGCTGTCATAAGCCGCCTTGAGCTGAGTTGCTCACCAACTTGCGAGTTCATGGCAGACTCCACTTTGGGTCAGACTCCACTTTGGGGAGAAGTTGTGGAGGCAGAGCTGTAGAGCAGCAAAGAGCAAGGAGGAGGAACCTGTAAGATGTGTTTGTTCCAATTTTCTGGCTGACTCCACTGTTCTCTCAAAATTCCCAACTGCAACTGTAAGAGTGGATACAGGGTATAGTGCTTCCATCGGGGAATTGGTCTGACTCTGTGTGTGACAGCGTTGGCGACGCAAAATATGTACCACATTTTCATTTATTTATTYTTTTTCTTTTTTTTTTCAAGTTTGGCATTTCATGAGAGGTGGATGTGGAGGAGCGACTTCAGAAATAGCTCTTGACTTGATCTGGTGTTATTTAAATTAAAAAGACAAAAAATCCCCCCCCCCGGGTTAATGATAGGGGAAACACTGGAGAACATACAGTGGTTTTTATGTGATGCCGTTTATTCAGGCTGCACTGGTCCATAATGGCAAAAACAAAATTAATTTGCCCCAAAAGTACTCCCTGATAAACAATGTATACTGCTTATTTACATTGACATGTATTTGTTTTATTCTGGGTTTTTCAACTATTTTTACAAAATTATATATACTTTGAAATAGGTTTTAGTGATTCATTCTCAATTTTTCCTTATTTACATCTATAGAGTGTTACAGACCAAGCACCCTGTGTTTGTCAGTGGATTTATCATATTAATATATGCTCCCTCTGTTGGCAATCATTTGTACCATCAGCTTCTCCAAATACAGTCCCATTGGGGCATTAAATACAATGCCCAATGTATACTTTCTGCCAGTTTTAGTGCATTTAAACAAACAATAGACCTGATGTGAGTTCATAAAATGAAGTAATAGCATTCAGCAAAAGTTTTTTCTAACAAAGGAGATGCTCTGTTTAAAAATGTATTTGGAGCGGACAGAACAGACCTGAGCAAAACACAGAAAACAGAGGAGAAATGAAATCTCCACTTTTTAGCAAAAAGATAGGTAGGATCTTTTTTAAACAAATCTTTGGAAACTATATGATTTACTGTGCTAGCTCTGTGCTAATATAGAGCTGCAGGCATCAAATAGTACCTGTGAATTTGAGCCTTGCTTCAGGTCTCCTGGTTAAAATTCATAGTTCACTGTTTAAATATGTTTTACTTTATGTTTACTATTCCATTTCTCTCCAGTAGACGAGGAGGGGCATCATTACCTGTACCCAAGAGCAGCCGCTTTCCATTGCTGCAGCTGTTTATGGCTTTCAACGTCTTGCATGACAGAAACTCTGCCAAGGTCTAAAATATATATGAGGGGGTGCGGGACAGTACACCATTTCAGGACCTTCTATTATGACTGTGAATCAGAGCATTCTCCTCAGTGCTGAATAATTCATGCAAGGAAAGTATCTGCTAAGTCAGATTTTTTTTCTATGTGATGTAGGAAATGAACAGAAGCAGTCAGCACTCGTTTTAGAGCAGCCCTGGGAACAAAAAYGCCACTCTGATCTGTTTTGAGTGAGGGCACCAGAAAATACCATCTTTAATCTTCACAGGTAAAATATATATCATTAAAGGCGATTTGTCCTTGAATGGAATCCATTTCCAAAGTATCATTAGGATTCAAAAGAAGTGGTTGGATCATTTTACAAAACCCTGCCAAATTTGCATTGCATCGAGAGGAGAGAGTAGCAAGTGAGGATGAGCTGGGGAAGCAAAGGGCTGTTCCGGTCGCCCCTTTTGTTTTATTCATTTCGGATGCTCTCAGTGTCCCATTATTCACACAGCTGCCCGAGAGCTCTTTCTCATTCAAACCTTTGCTAAAGCCCTGTGTCAGCATCAGAGAGAGACGGAAAGATAGGAAAAAGAAAGAGAAGGTAAGAGGAAGACAGGGCAATCGACAATTCAGAGGTGAGACAAAACACTCACCCTGCACACAACCCCACCCCCCCCACCCCCCCTTTTTTTCCGGAGGATTTCTGCCGATGGTTTTGCTATCCAAACCTCCATTAGCCTCCATGAATAATGAAAAAGAATAATGAGTGTGTTTGCATTGAGCTATCCCCCGCACCCTCACTTTATTTCCTGGACCTTAACTCCTGTGGCCCAGTGGGTGGGTTTGTAGGCAGGCAAGTCTGAGAAATTAGGAAACTTTGAAAAGAGAAAAATTAGTGTTCTTTGTGCAACTGCTTGCTGTATTTATCTTGCAGCAAGATGGATTTGAGTCAAGGGAGTCAACTTATCTGTTTAAATGGAGGGGTGGCTTGAAGCAGAGAAACATGGTTTAGATTAGTTAAATTAGTTTAAGATTAAATTTGCTTTCACTACACTTTCAACTGCCTRGAGGTCATTTTTCACTAAAACTCTTAGTTATCTTTCTGTGAGTGCAAATTTAAACTGTAAAATCACTTTGGCATGGTACATTTTGATTTGTGTAGCATATTTTTTATGTCAAACAACTTGATGTGCTGCAGTCCTACATCAATGCCTTTATTTGATTAAATTATGTTTTTATCTATTGTTACTTATCCCCAATCCTGATAATGCATTTATTTTTTATTGTGTCCTTCTTGTGAATGGTTACTGACTAAAATGTAACCTATCAGCCAATCCATTTTCATCTTCCTGTTCTAGATCATAAGAAGCAAGTACCCATTTCCAATAGTCGAGCACCCAGAAAAAACTCACACATGCACGGGAATTCAATCAAGGACCTTTTATTGCAGTAAGGCAAGCATGTTACCAAAATGTTGTGTTGTGGAGCTCTCTAACAAAACATCCTTTCATAAGAGACAAGGTACAACTTAAATAAATAACCAGTCCATCAAAAGTTATAAAAAAAAGTCATTTTAATGAACACAAACCAAGCCTGAGATGCCTTCTGGTAGATTCTTTGTGATTTTGGATTGGTGGCATTGTTATACACATCTGTGTTTGCAACACTGGCAGGATAAGGTTGTACCAGCACAGGAAATATAACTGAAAGTAAACTTTGTGACTTAGTGTGATGYAGTGAAGGCAGACGTCTGATTGACACTGAAGTGACTGAAATTTCGAGATCCTGAGGACAAACCCCSTCCTTCTGCTTAGCAATCTGAGSGCTATTTGTTGCCTTTTGTTATTCATATGGCTGCAGCTAATCCAGACASACCCACCACGCCCACCACACCTGATGATATTCTCACTCTGTTTCTTAAGGGCTCCTGTTTACAAGTTTTTGCTCTGAAGATGTGGTGAGTTGCAAATAACATAACTGGATGCCACTGTATTTTCAGAGCTACAGTAAAAAAAATGTAAATATAGTATCTGATTTAAGTATTATGTGTTTAGTAAGGTTTTGTCTTTTTGTTTTCAATGAATATATCAAATCCGTCAGAATTGACTAGGAGCACAAAAGTTATTTTGTGAGACAGTTTAGAAAATTCACAAATACCAAARGGGGGATTTGTAGGAGCACAGTTTTGGGCCAAAAGTGGGGTATGTAGGGGCACAGTTTTGGGAACAGTTTAGAAAATTTACAAATACCAAAGAGGGGATTTGTAGGAGCACAGTTTTGGGCCAAAAGTGGGGTATGTAGGGGCACAGTTTTGGGGACAGTTTAGAAAATTTACAAATACCAAAGGCATACATGTCAACAAATCATCCCACAGGCTCTGACATGTTAGATAAATTTGAAAATGAGGTTTTGAAGAAATCCATAATACTTGAAAATATTTGTGAGATTGCTCTATACGTCCGTATACGTGCAAAATGACGTAAAATCCTTGTAACTTATGGACAATCTGTACAAGTTGACATGTTTGCAAAGGGGGGATTTGTAGGAGCACAGTTTTGGGCCAAAGGATATGTAGGTAAGCTGTGATTAGGGTTAGGTGTTGTTCTAGGTGTGGCTCTAGGTGTGACTGACTCTTTAGCATATTAATAGACACTATGTGGCTCATAGCAGGGGAGCGGGGGATGTAGAGGCCAAGGTCTCCTGCGCAAAAAAGCGCAGCCTTAGTCAAACTAGTGTTGACCAGTCAATGGCAGGATTTAGAATGGGAGCTATCCAACACATGTTATGCATAGTGGTTTACTCCAACCCCACTTGGGTTACACTTCATACTTTATGCCTTGAGCCCTGCACTTCTGGCTTCATTAATGAAAGTTCACTTTGTCTTGGGGCATGGCCTGCTCCAATGATGATTGAGGAAACTACCATAGGCAGCTTCAAGAGTGACTTGACTTTGCAGATGTATTGCTCAACCAGTTTTATAGAGAGGGACTGGAAAAAGAAAGAATCACATCTAAAACCAAATTCAAAATGACTAATCAAGCTAATATCCAATCGCTGGTTTGTGAAACGCCTAAAGAAAATTTATGAATAATGTACAAAGTTGAGACCTTCACTTTCTGTTTTTGACATTTTTATACTATAAAGCCTGAACTGGCCTGTGTTCTKCATATTTGCATTTGGCTTTAGGGCCCATTTCTAGCCAGTTTTCTGGAGCCCAAAGACCTGGGGTACCATTTGGGCTGGCCTATAGGGGCCAATTTGACATTAGCTACCGTCCTTTTTTGTCTTACCTCCTCATCTTTAGCATCCCACTGCTGAATGGTCTAGTAYATTTTCCCATACCTTTCTGCTGTATTCCATCTGGCAATCGCCAGTCTTCTATCTACACTGTTTTCTCTTAGCTGTTCTTGAATTATAGAGAATGCRAAGAAGCCATGCCAGGCCAAGGCTGACAATGACAAGGCCTTAAAATGCATAAAGGCCACTTATAGCTGTAAGAATACTTGAAACTGCTCAGATCTCTGCTTTTATAAGTGATTGCCAAAGAATGTGTAGGATGGAAAGAAAGAGATGATAGTAAATCAGAAAAAAGTAAATGTAACATGCTACACTAACTGGGAAACGTAACATGTGGCAGGAATGAACCAGCGATGTCAAGAGAACCATGAAAAGGAAGAACGATGCTGTGAAAACAATAGTTTAATCATGTGCTTTCACCGCAGCTCCTCCCAATCAGTGGCAGCGGGAAGAGATGTGAGGATGCAACATGAACGGAGGCAACATGAATCTGTCAGACACAGCCCTTCCTTGTCATATCACTTTGAAGGGATGTCAATTACTCCTGACTTCTTTTCCGGCTGTATCACCTGTCAAAGAGCTTCAGGCGGATCGTTTCACGTCGTCAWGTCGTTTCTAAAATTAAGCTGTTGTTGTTTTTTATTCTGATATAACACGTAGAAATATGATGCGAAAGCTGATTTGTGTTGTCAACTTATATTGTCATGAAGTTTTGTGTACATTTAGGAGTTTCAACTATTACAGACAAAAAGCACTTCATTCAATCCTAAAGTTTGACATAACCAAACATACTAATCTGATCTGAGTTTGACTAGGTTCTATTATTTTTTATTATAATATAACCATGTATAAAAATAACAGAATCCACAACAAAATAGAAGAGGAAAGGTAAAAATATGAAACTATGAATCACCTATGAGGTTACCATTCATGCTGTTTTTCTCAAGGTCGCTCTGCAGCATTTCAATAGGCCAAGATATTTTGACTGGACTATTTCAACACCATATTTGTGTGTGTG
>NW_013952797.1:121149-134704 GCF_001266775.1 Austrofundulus limnaeus
GTGTGTGTGTGTGTGTGTGTGTGTGTGTGTGTGTGTGTGTGTGTGTGTGTGTGTGTGTTTCAGCCATCTTTTATGAGTCAAAAGTCACTGGGCACTCTTTTATTCAGACAGAAAGGGAAAATATTTGGAAAATCTTGCTCTTGATCCAATATAGCAGCTTTCAAGATGGTGGCCATGTTCGGGCCAAAGCCTAAAAGATAGACTCCCTCACCCATTACTTGCTGAGGTACTGAGATGTGTCATTTTTGCTTTTCTTTCTAAAAATAAAGGTGGTGTCCTGTGGCTTTTCAATCAACATGTAGAYTGTCTCTTGTTTGGAACCATTATCCTGTTTCACGACTCAGTTTTGGCAAAGCTTTACCTGTCAGACAGATGGCCTCACTTTTGACTTTCGAGTACTTTGGCATATAGAGGAGTTCATACTCGACTTCATGACTGCAAAAAGTCCAAATCATCACCTCTCCACCATAGTTCTTGGCTGACGGTGTGAGTTGTTTGTGCTGCTGACATGTTTGGATTTTTGCTAAACTTGGAGCTGTTYATTATGGCCAAACGTCTTTAGTTTGGTCTTGTCTTGGTCTTGTGGGTTATTCAGATGAAACTTTAAATTCGGCTGCATTATTGCTTTTAGAGAGAAGAGTCCTTGCAACCTTTCCCAATGAAGCTATACTTGTTGGGTCTTTTAACTGCTCTGTCATGAATTGTAATCTGCCAACCGCCTTTGGGATATAATGTACCRTATTTATTCATGTATAATACGATCTCAAGTGTAATACGATCATCATTTTTGAACTTAAAAATCATAAAAAATCTAATCACCAGTAACCCGTGTATAACACTAGCCCCCTACTTTATGGATGATTTTTAGGGTTAAATTTCTAGTATTATACATGAATAAATACAGCATTTGCCCACAATTTAACAAGAAGTTTCCAGCAAGGTTCAAACTGTTCGTAAAAAAAAAATGTCTTGCTTAAAAGTTGTTTTGTGTGTGTTTAAATGAAACAGGCACAACAAGACACTCACTCTGTTTTTTTTTTTTTTTTTTTTTACCACAAGCTTTTAGCTCTTCAGAGCTTAACTTGAGCACATGACGGCAAGAACCTGAACACCCCATTCTAATATCAGCCAGATGGTCCATACGATCACCACTCTTTTGTACATCAGTCAGATCTCAGTGGCTCTCACCTCACTCAGCACTTCTGCCTTGGCACCCTGTGGTTATAATGATGGTGATCATGATTATCCATTGTTGGATGTCAAACACTGTGTTCAATTGGTCATTTCTAATGCCCAGTGCAGCGCTGCATACATTTCATGCTTGGTCATGCGTGTTCTCCCCCTTCAATTCGTTGTCTTTCCTTTCTTCCTTCAGTTATTCATTTGGTCGCTGGGGACATGGAAGGATAGAAGAAAGGATGGTAAATTGTGACAGTCAGCACTGTCATTATTGTGCTTTATCTTTCTTCTGACTTCCTAGTCAGACTGYTTTGCTTTGCCTCAGGTCTCTTTCCCCCTCTTCTATACATGATGAATTGATAGATGGTAYATAGGAAAGTTATTAACTTTTGTGCTTGGGAGAACAATATTTAAGTGTCAGGTTTCAACTTGAGAACTCAGAAAAAAATGCTATTATTTAATTTTTGGTTGTATATGTTTGAAAATACCTCAGAGCCAATATAGGATAAAGAAATCACTACATGAATGCATCTGATATGACTACTTATTGCATTACTCTGCAGTTGGGARTGCTTTTATAACCCAAGTCTGATTAATGCCTTGCAACAGGATTATACCTAAATGACGGATCAATACCACTAATCTGCAGACAAGGAAAACATTTGAGAATAAAACTGTTTTCTGTGTATTGACGTTACTGTGTAAAAATGGAGGTAAAGTTCTCTGTTTCACAGTATTCTCTGAAGTCAGTTCCAGAGAAAATAGCTCTAAATTCCTTTAGCAACACAGTCTTGTATTTTGACCCAACCATGTCAACATATTTTTTAAGACCTTAGGAAATTGTGTCAACTTGCAGGGAAAAAAGAGTTTTATAAAGCATTCTTTCTTTAAAAATGTGTTTGTTTCTTTACCTTGAAGTGTTACTTTCACAGGAAGACTCTGGGGTATAAAGTGGCTCACACCTGCTCTATACTGTATATGGCTCTAAAATATAACAGAAACAAACTATTTCCAAAMGCTACACTTCCTAATGTGTTATTTGTGTACCCCACTGGACCTTTAAAAATTTGAAACAGTAAAATGATGACAGACCTCAGTCAGATACAAAAATGACACGTTCTCAGTTCCTCCCGCATTAGATGAGTTTGGAGTTGTACGGAACTGTGATGGTGCAAGAACAGATACTTAACCTTCATTTGATCACTGTCATTTTTACTTTTTTTTCTGTTCTTTCTGCCTGCTGTTTACCCCCTTCCTGTGTCTCTCCCTCACTGTCCACAAGTGAAAAGTCCTTGGGTTTGTAGTGTTGGATCTTCAAAGATAGCGCCACACTAGAAGGAGCTCCTTCTATTTGATTGCAGAGGGGTCAGTGATGATTGCTGCAGACTCGAGTTTCTCAAAGAAATTGWCAGAAAAAGGCCCAGTGGGCATCTGTTATATATAGACTTTGGCTTCGAGAAAATGTATACATGTGTGAAACTGAATCCTGCTAGGTTTAGAGAAATAGGCAACTGTGCTGAGGTCTTTCGGAACCACACTTCTGTAGTATTTGCTAGATTGTTGTGGCTGAGTGCAATGGCTGGTTATTACTACCTGCAGTCTTTTTACTTTCCAAAGAAYGACCCAGACAAACCGAGATGGGGAAGGGCTGTAAAGAAGGGAAAGGGACCTGTGGCAAAGATGCTTTTTTTTGTTACCGTAAATCTAATACCAACTTTGACTTAGGAAGATGACGTAAGAGTTATGGTGGTCACAAAATATAGAACGCTCGAGTAAAAAAAAAAAAAAAAAATCATTTCACAAAGTGAATAGAATTTTTTTTAATAAAGAGGGGGAACGTTGTGTTGTAGGAATTAAATAAGACTGAATCTTTAAACATTTCCTGTGGAGCTGTGAAAATGAAATAAATCTGCAAAAAATAAAAAAGTATTTTGAATGTAGTGTAATGATCAAATCTGATCAAATGAATAGGGTAGTTGGCAGTAGGTATGCAATGCTGGTCCCATGCCAGTATGATGTGGGACCACTTCTGGTCTTGGTAAGAGAGGTGATTTGTTGTTTTCCTGCCCACAGCTTTTGCAACTGGCCCCCAAGATCCAGTTAATTGAACTGACTTCCAAGGTGATCCCACACACGTTTGATTGGGGAATGATCAAGGGACCCAGCCAACATTAATCAGTAAACATGATACAATGCTGCATATCATCAATCTGTGTCTCACAGTTCCAACACCCCAAACAGTGTTTCTGCTGTAGTGTTAAATGGTGAAGGTGAACCCCCTTATTCTTGCAGTTGCTTTTATATGGGACAGTTTCCACTTATTGAGACACCGTGCAGCATGGCCCATTGTGTTGTACAGAGTTCAATACCTGTGTCCAAACAACAGGCACAAGGGGTTTTGCAATGCTTGGCACATAAGCAACAATGCTCCTGTCTAAGGTAACTGGACCCTTTATGTGTCTGAAAATAAAAACATAAATTATTTTTCTCTTCTCCACATRGAGGCACGAGTTCAGCACTGCCTTATTGTGCCATTACACCATTTATTTCTGTCTTGAAAGATTATTTGTTGCTCATTCAAAGTGTGTATTGGAGATACAGACCACCAGAAACAGAGATTCAGTTACTAGACTTTTTTTGAACATTTTGCGAGAAAAAAATATTCAAACTCAATTCAGTTTATTTATATAGGACTAAGTTACAACAACTGTCATCTCAGGGCACTGTTCACAAAAAAACTGTGTAACTTGTAACTAGGTGCTAAATTTTAAGATAAGTAAAAGTTTCATTTTTTACATTTTGATTGTAACAAAATAAAAGAAAAAGTTATGATTTCAGAAAAAAATTCTGAGGATTTGTAMTTCTAAGTACTGTAACAAAGTAAATGTACTTAGTYACTGTACATTTCTGAAAATGACCTCCAAATTCACCTATTTAGCCTCTACTGTTAAGAACTGCTCATCATGCAGGGATGTGAACTGCCTTTTCATCCCACCAATCTAATTTATAGCAATAATGACAGAGCCAATGTAAAGCAGTCACCATCAAGAGGGTTGGCCAAGAACAAGAGGAGATTTGTGAGGGGAAGAGGGAGATAGACGTGATTAGAGATGTAATGGGTAGACGGAGGAGCCAGGGGAAAGTGCCTGCTTGGTTCTTCGGGACATTGGGAGGCAGTGAAATATGAAGCCTCAAAACAAAGTGACAGAGAAAAATGTCTCTTCCCCCATTTTGTGTCTCACACTTATCACTGTGAATCAGTTGTGTGTCGTCAAAATGTCCCGTCGGTGCACGCCACACCTTGTGAACGCTACTTAAGAGGCCAATGGGGGGGCTGAAGAAAAAAAACCTGAGTGATTACCTCTTCCATGCAATGTTTAATCAGTCACCCTCTAAGCTTTAGATAACTTCTGACCCGAGCTTGATGGGAAATTAAAACCATTTCTCTGGCAGCGGAGAATTGAAGAGGCAGTTTCCTGAAGGACATTAGTGTCTTAATTAAATTCTGGGTAATTCTCCATTACGGGGTCAAAATAGTCGGCCTTGTTCAGTCAAAAAAAAAAAAAAAAAAAAAACAGAAAGTGAATTAGTGTTATTCATCTTCTTATTAGTTTCCCTCATGCCTTGTGACATCACCAACCTTGACAGAGACCCTATGTCCCCATTAAAGCCGAAGCATGTTTTGAACATGCTGAAACCTCAGTGAGAAGGCTGCCATTCTTGGCAATGTCTTTCTTGAAAAAGAGATTTTAAAACTGAACTGGATCTGTCTGGCTAAATAAATGTTTACAAATGGTGTCTATACATTTCCGTGCAGTCTAAAGCTTTCTCTTTTTCCACCTTTACATATGGTTATCATTCAGTCTAGTTGTCTTCCTCCTACAATGCTGTTATTGCATCTATGACTCAGCCCCCTGTGAGCAAAAGGTGTGAATCAGGGCCYCAATGATACCAACACAAAGAGGGAGAGAGGGACAAAAACAAGGGGATGTTGAACCCTCACTTGCATTCACTACACACACATAACAAAACACCAAATAATCACAGCCAAAGCATTCAAACCAATAAATCAGGTGATGGGGCACATGACCCTCTATGAACAATAGAGCTAATCAAGCCTATTGTTAGGCGATGGCCCTCTTTAGCATGCGACTAACCTGTTTGTCCACCATGGAGGCAGTGCTCATAAGGCTGAGTTCACCTGAAACTCATCAGACTGAAGAAGTCTCTTGGAGGAGAGACGAAACGTTTCACTAAAGAAGAACCCATCCAGAGGACCTACTCATTTTTTCTGTTTGATTTTTTTCCTTGGATAACTGAGATGCATCAGGACATATGGTTATCATTGTTTTTTTTTTTTTTTTTTTTTTTTTTTTTAGTTTTATGTTTAAACAGCAGTGTGTACAATACAACTCTGTGTCCTTTGATCAATAAGTTCTACATTGATATCATATATGCAGTGGAAAATAAAGCTGTGTTGTGAGTATTGTGACATGACTTGAACACAATGCCAGAGACACCGGTGTTCATGTATGTGTTTGTCAGCATTATGCAGAGCAGATGCCGCCTACACACATTTACACACTCGCACCTTTAAACACAAATACACAGCTGCATTTAGTAAGGAGCTATAACGGGACACGAATGGGTATCGYAAGCACACAAAATGCTTACACACGAACAATTGTGAACAAAAGTAGGTCATACTTAGAGAAAGCTACATTGATTTCACACAGCTGCCAAGAGTAACTATGTCTCTGTCCACTGTATCCCAACCCTAGTTACTGCAGCTTGGTTTGATTGGTATTGGCACCTGAATTTTTTTTTTTACAGATGAAAGGTTTAAGTAAAGAGCTGAAAGAATTAGGATATGATGCTCTTCCTTTCAGATATTTAGCTGAGGAAAGCCTAAAAAGGGGCTTGTTTTTGCAACCATGTGATCAAACYGTTTGTTGAAAATGGCCTATTTAAAATGCTAAATCCTTTTCATCCATTAAATGCATTTTGTTGTGTACTTGGAGTCAAGGAGTTCATAAAAAGTAAGTCTATGTCCTTCKTAGATATCTTCTAATTCTATTTTTCAACCCATTTAGTTTTCTGTATTTCATACGACATAACTATCAGGTCAGATTATTTGCCAAGGAACTTCTAAATAAGGTCTGAATTTACCATTTACAATTTGGTCGCCTTCATTCTCCTCTGGATGTGCGTCAGACTCTGGCTCCACCATGGACAAGTCTTCACTTGTTGGCATCTATTACTTATTTTTATAAATAAAATGTTTATGTGGGAGCTGGAGGGGGCGGGGTTTAAAGTGCCTTCTTTGGATTTCAAGAGAWACCATCAAATAGAGCTCCCCACTTCTCCTCTGTTTGTCTTCTGAATGAGCTGAGAAGGACAGAACACGTCRGTAAAAAAATGCAGCATTGTGTTGGAAAAAATACTAAATTGTACAAATACATGATCAAAAGGTTCTTCACTACAATGGTCTCTGAGTAATTTCATTGTGATAAAATGAGAGTCAACATGCATACAGCATTACAAGTTGAGTCTGAGGACACAGCCCCAGTGAAGCATATTGTATACTCTTCCAGTATAAAACCAGTTCCTATTTAATTTTCAAAGGTTGATTCTTATCTGAGCAGCAGATTTCAGTTAAAATCCTGTTCTGTGGTCCTGCAACAAAGAACACYTAAAATGTGGTTATACTTCCTWTTTCATTGTCTCTTACATTTTCACATTCCAWTAGTAACAAAACAAATGCAATCCAGTTGTGCTGAAACCACAGTAGTATGTGAAGGTTGAAGAACAAGAAAAGACAGATTAAAGGTGCCCTACTGGAAACTTACAACATGATTTAAAACAATTCAGAATAACGAGACAATACATATGCCATATATTTTATAAGTAAAACATAGCTGAAACACTGACATAATGAAAATACATGGGCAACAATTTTATTTAACTTCACATCGTCTTCTGAAATGTCTGTTCTAGTTTTCATAGCAGCCTTGTGGAAATTTGGTGCTTACTTGACTCACACCATCTTAATTTTTTTTATATATCACCATATTTTGATACCATGGTATAACAAAATACCTTCTTACCGCCCAAACCTTGTTCAACTTGGAAGCATAAAATGCTTTTGAGGCACCATTGAAGTCATGTGCATATTGTAGCTCTAATCTCACTTACAGATTCAGGCAATGGTAATTTCATCTGTTACAAAGTRAGTCCAGAAAAACCAGGAAAAACATCTCAGTCTTGGAAACCCAGCTTCTGGCATATATATCATTCCCTTGAGAAATGTGTGTGGAGGAATTTTATGTATCAAGTGGCATTGTGGGCATGCAGGCCTCTCTAATTCCACTGTGATCCATTGATTAATGTCTGCCCACCATAGAGCTGAGTTTGATTGATACCATGTGCTGAGGAGAAGCCACACAGCCCATGGTAAAAGTATTTGATTGATACTAAAGTCAGATAGTACACAGTTACTAATTGAAATGTGGCTGCCTGGTCTAAAGTGACATTGTCATTAGAGGAGCGCATCTACTGGCCTGTCCAATTTCAATGGCTAAATTCATTTTGAGCCAGAAAATGAGAGAAAGCCAAAGCATGCTGGTAGAGCGTATGAAACACTGAGGTTAAACTGTGTTAGATCCGAGCACTAATTAAATGGTGCAAATCATTTTAGCAGGCTTTATGAGGAAGCCATTGTTTCCATTATCGTAAATTACTTGATTGAGTGATTAGTTAACACAGTCTCCACAGTGTTTGGATATATTGTAGCTGAACATAATTGGGTTTAAACTTGATGGGGAYTTTTTCTTCTTTTTCTACTTGTGTTTGACTGTTGTTAGAGACAAATCTGCCACAAACACTTTGTAAAACATTTCTGTTTCTATTTGTATGCCCCCCACTGTAACTCGTTCGCCTTCTGGATTACAGTACCTGCTGTGATACATAATGTGGGGAATGTGGGGTGGAGGGAACATCTTCCACACACACTGAGAGATGACAGTGGCATGGTGAGCAAATGGGCTGGAAAATTCAGGGTAGTTGTGTGCCATGATGATCCCCATTTCTTGTAAAACAAGATGGACTGTGCAGTGGCCAACAAATAAAGAGGGAAGAGAGGGGAATTTTCTCCAGACTAATGGAAGGCAGTAAAGAGAGCAGCRACTCTAATTTAATGGGAGAAACTAATTGAAATTGTGCCTTTTTAAGATGTAAAGAAATATAAGATGTACTTGAAATAGAACTATGTTAAAAACCATAATGATTTTTCACATCAGCTCCTCTAATTCTGCATTCTCAAGCATGCATTTTTTTTCTGCTAAGTCATTATAAATGTAAAACAAAGATTGAGCAATGAAGTAAGACAGATTATTGTATTGAAGTGCTGATGCACTTAATGCTGGTCGTTCAGGTGTTTTCAGTTTTGGTGCATTAGACCCAAGGACCAAACACTATCAAACTCCCTCAGGCGTAGAGGTGGGAATCTTTAGGCACCTCACAATTCAATTCARCTCGAATCGAGAGGCTTGCAGTGCAGTTATAAAAACGGCAAGACCAGGCATAATCRCACTTAAAACAAGATCCTGAGCATTGACTCTCTTAGACCTAAAATAAACTAAATATTTTGCTTCTCATTGGAGTGCTAAATGGTCTACGTTCAAAGCTTCTGTGGCAATGGATATGTTATTCTTATCAGTTAACTTCATCAGTGTTTACATGACTTTATTTTTTGTCTCGTTGTGGAATGTGACAATGAGTGGAACAGCAATTGTGTCTCTAAAGTGCTAAATACATTRCAAGTCTTGGTTTTCAGCAACAAACTCACAATACAAGTTGCAACAGACTTTGCATTTTATTTTGCCTTTTCTTAGGTGAAAACTTTGATGTTACTTGTTAGATGGTCTTCTCATTAGCAGTGACAGGCTTGGGGAAAACRAAATGTAATTTAGAAAAAATAAAACTGAACTAATCTAATTAGGTTAAGTTGTGATATGATCTATTTACCAGTGTTTRTTAATGTCAGATACAGAAACATTTATTGATTACATGAATCCCTGTGTGAATGGGTTTWAGTAATACATAGTCTCTATGCAAAAAAGAACTTTTTTCCTTAATAATGAATAAACTATTGATCAACCATCCATCCATCTATCCATTATCTATACCCCGGATGTGGTGAGTTTTTTTTTTTGTTTGTTTTTTTTCTGCAGGAAATGTGACAACCCTTGTTGTGTCTATATTGTGTGTTCACCATAAACATAAAAAATAGAAAAAAATCCACACTCCTACTCAGACAATTTAACTTCACAAATGTTTTGCCACATGCAGTATTGTACAGGTCCAGCTCTTCTGTGAATCTTCTGTTCACTGTCTCTTGATCGTGTATTCACTGCAGGTTACTGCTGCAGTCCCAAGGCCATTTCCACATTACAGCACCTAATGCAAAAGTCAAATTAAAYTAAATTAAAATTAGTTCCTTATAGCCTAATGAATTGAAAATGCAGTGATTGCTCTTTGCTGCAGGGTGCCCACAAGTCATGGAGCAGTGGACAGGTTTTGTATTAAAAATTCACAGCTTATACTGGAGGGACTCTTAGGAGGGCATCAGTGTAGGACAAAGGAAACGTGTTTGTTGTCAATGACAACAGTTTTCAGTTAAATCCTCAAAATGTAAAAGGTACAGCCAGCATTGCATAAAAGAATGCTTGTCACGTGATGCCTTTCTTAGCAGAGTTTGATACCAAGATTTATTTTGTTGAGAAATGGTGGTTGGACAATCTCTGAGATTTTATTTGATTGGTTAGCACATTGAGTATGGGTTGGGACTGAATCTCAGCTATGTCCACATCCAATTTTAGCCCATTATCTGTAAATCTGACTGTTGTTTTAAAGCCTCTAAAATATATATATATCAGATATACATACACCTAGAATTTATGACCTTTAGGGGTCATCAGTGATTTATAACCCAAATAGCAGACAGGTGTGAGCCAAATCTGCTGATATGACAAGAGGCTTGTTAACCAAAAGTGAGCCAGGTTTGGCAATGATGGCACTGTTTTTAAGAGGGCAACCAATCCATGCGGGTTGCAACCAAACCAATCCACAACTGGACCAGTTATCATTTGATTTATGTAGCGGGGGTCCAGGAATGAACCACCTCTGGCAAACATGTGGGCCACCTGAAGGGCTGCCATTCTTTGCAGTATCTGAGGTGATCATTAGTGCATTGGGTGGGCCAGTACTGGGCCAGACAAATTTTATTATGTGGGTAGTTTGCTAATTGACAAAGAGAGCTGACTCCTATATTTAATGCCATTGTTTTTTGCACACAATTTGTAGCACTCCATGTGTGYKTTGGGGATAACTCTCAGCTATTATCATACCAAATCATAGCTGTCAGTAAACTTGCCTTAGCTAACAGCAATTAGCTGTGGTGACCATCTTCATTCGAGTTGACTCTCAAAGTTGTAGATGTTCATCCAATTATTTTCTGAAATCTTATTTTAATCTATACTGCTCTTTTTTTGCTAACAGTCAAATACAGAAGACATCAATAATTAATGGTAATATTTGAGCAATTTGTGCTTGAAATATAACCTGGGGATGACTCTATGCTATTTGAACATAACATTTTAGTGATATCTTTCAAACTGACATACCTACAGTACATTTTTGTGTTTTTTTTTATTTTTATTTTTTTAGATAAACTGGTAGCCATCTTGAAACAACTTGACTTCAAACTAACATAACAAACACCCCATTTAAGTGGTGGGTCACAATAATTCCCACACACATTTGTCCCCAAAGCTAGATAGAAGACTTTAATTTTAGACGGCAGCTTGTCCTGTGCAAAAAAAAAAAAAGGAAAAAAAATCTCATACCACTTCCTGGCTTGTCCCGCAGTCTCCTCAAGAAACCACCAAACTGATCCCTGCAGGCCCAAGTTAAAACGTCAGAAGATGAGACACGATGAAAGCAGTGTGTGCTTGACTATATGAATGAAATACTTGGCATATCTCAGCATGGCTTAATCAGTGTCAGTAGCAAAAGCGAAGACCCGCAGCTTTGGTTGGCCGGTGGCTTGTTGTCTGGGAGGCAGAAAACCCACGCTAACATACAAACTCATGCACTGACACAACTGTGAACGCCATCTGGCTTTAGCAAGCCCTGAAGGAGGAGCTGGACCCTCGGAGAGATGTGTCAGGGCGTGGGCGGTCACAGGACAAAGAAAATGAGCGAAAGCAAAGAATGCAACAAACAAGGCGAGTGGGGATCTGACTGTGTGAGGTTTCAGACTGATGGGCCCCCACCTGCCCACTACTAACTGCTAATTGGCCATCAGGTTGTTGATGCCATGCCAGCACAAGAGCAGGGTGCCAGCACTCCATCTGACTGCCATATTTTCCGCCTCTTTCTGTCTTTCTTCCTCTCTGTTTACTCACATGAACTTCCCTGTCCTCCCTTGTCTTTGAGTCCACCATCTAGAGACCGCATGTGATTGAAGCCTAATATGATCTGAAAGACCAAATCCTAACAGGAGAAATACATGTCATACAGAGAGCTTATCGTCATTTATTTTCTTCACTGTGACTCTCCTACAAGGCTGCACCACCGGCATAAAAAAAAAATAAAAAAATTCCAGAGCAGATCAATGTTGCTACAGCTTGTCATCTGATGTCTGTACAGCAAGTTAGGATGTTAATATAGTGAAACAGCATTTTTACTTTTTTTTTTTTTTTTTTTTTTTTTTTTTTTTTTTTTGCTTTGGATACAGATGAAGTTTAGGAGTGCAGAATGAATAGACAAGAAAACTTATCTGCTGAAAGCTTCCGACTTCAGCATCAAAAAAGAAGATTTATTCAAAAGCACATCATTTCTCGAAGAAATTCTCCCTTTTATGCCAAAGTTTTAAACTGACATAATTTTACCTTGAGAAAAGAGAAATGTATACCAATGTTGGTCCAACCTTTAAAATGTCTATAAGTGAGATAATGTTGATTAGCTGAGGTGGTCATCTTGAATTGGATTGACTGGCCGGTGAAAGTCAGTTGGATTGACCCAGTATATACTGTATTTTAGCATGCAGAACATGAATCCATCCATCCATCCACCCACTCTTGTTCTGAAGTCAGGTCAAGGGGTCAGCAGCCTGAGCAGGAAGGCCCAGACCTCTCTTCTCACAGCCACCTCTTTCAGCTCTTCTGTGAAGATGTCGAGATGTTCCCAAGCCAGCCAAGAAACACAGTCTCTCCAGCCTGTCCTGGGTGTTCCATAGGTGAGAGTAGGCATGCAGAAGGTCTGAAAAACAGTTCTGCTCCCTCTTCCCCACATGGACCAGCAGAGTCTACAATACTACATAAGCCGCACTCATCTTTCTGTCAATCTCATGCTCCATTCTTCGCTAACCCATGATCAAAACCCAAGATACTTTCACTTGAGGTACTTTCACACCTCACCCTTAACTCAGAGGGCAATCCACCCTTTACTCACTGAGAGCCATGCCTCAYATTCGGAGGTGGTGATCCTAGATGTACATCCCAATAAAACTGCTTTAAAGGTTCATAATCTATCCAGTGCTTCATGAGATATTTTGCTGGACAGATACAGAGGTTAGACAATGAAACCGAAACAGCTGGTTTTAGACCATAACATCCCTTTCAGACAGCTTCCTCTTGCATCCACAGTTAATCCTGTTGGATGTGGTTGGTCCTTCTTGGTGGTATGCTGACATTACCCTGGAAATCGTGGCTCTTGATACATCACAAAGACTTGCTGTCTTGGTCACAGATGCACCGGCAAGACGTGCACCAACAATTTGTCCTCTTTTGAACTCYGGTATGTCACCATAATGTTGTGTGCATTGTAATATTTTGAGCATCTTGTACTGGTTCAATGTGCAGTTAATGGAGAGTGGCCTGGTCCAACTTAGCCATGAAACCTCCCACACTAAAATGACAGGTGTTTCACTTTCATTGTCTAACCCCTGTAACTCCGACCATTAAAATTAACATCTTGTACAATCTGTTGGTTCCCAGTTTGTGTGTTGGGATCAGTCTCAACTGTTAAATCATTTGAAGGTCAAAATCTATAAAATTGACAAGGTTTGTGTTTTTATTTTATTTTATTATGGTCAGCTGACTATGGCAATCATTTTCAATCTGGCTGACTTCAAATGATAATCTAAAGTAGATATTTGTCTAATGAATTATTCAACAGATGTTTGGTAAAAGAGACAGAAACGTACGGAGGAAAAAAAACAATATTTTCCTAGTTTGGGCTTTTAGCAGCAAGCTGTATACTGTTTGTATATATATATATATACATATTTAAATTGGAGCAGATATAAGATTTT
>NW_013952797.1:134787-136523 GCF_001266775.1 Austrofundulus limnaeus
ATATATATATATTCATCATTTCAAATGTGTCTGTAAATTTAGTAAACTCTGCATCTCCTGCCTATTTATGCTTCCTGTTGGTGTTTGCTAAGGCTGTCSAAATCCAAGTTGTTTTTCTTCTATATCAACCCCTCAGTTATCAGTAGTTATTAGTAAAGCACACTACTTTACATTTGGGCAAAAAAATTCAAAATATAAAAGGAAAAGTGTGAAACATTCATTTCTTATCTATTCCTCAAACCTTTTACAAGAGGGGATTGTAGTCTGGTAATGTAGTTGATACAAGTAATTAGACTTATTGTCATGGCAAACAATATACCTACTGGTATATTTTTTCTAAAAGATTAACCCATATGTTAGTAGATAATCTCTTTTTTCTTATCTTTTACATGTTCCATAGGATTGTGGGGCAAAAATAGCATTCACATGATGTGAATACACTCAATTGACTAAAAGACTGTGACAAGCAAGCTGCAATTAATAGCCCTTGTTAGAAAAAAACTTGTAAAACTATTTAACATTAGGTTAATAAAAGGGAGGAGAAAGACAAGAGCATAATCGTCATCAAATCAAAGTTCTGTGCCTTTAATGAAGCAGTACTTCCTCTAACTGACGGAGAGAGGCAGAGGGGAAAATTTGCCCACGGGGAGTTGAAGCATCAGTGAAAAAGAAGACAGGGAAGGAAGAATGTGATTATGTAGCAGGGCATTGCAAATTAAATTATTTAAATGTACGCACTGTAATCATGGCCAAGGGAGTGAAAATAAAACGATGGCAAAGCCAACAAATGAACCGCTGAACCAGAGGAGACAGAGTGGAAAAGGGCAGGCTGGAGTGCATGATGGGATTTTGGTAGACTTTGCGGCATGCACACAGATCCAAAACCTCTCCATCCAATAGAAGTAGGAGGGTTTTTGCAACAGGTTCATTTGAAATGCAAGGATTTCCTTCCAACTGTGATAGAAAGGTTTGAGGACATGAACTCTGACTGCACATGTCCCTCTGGCTTCCACTTTTCGCACTCCCTGGCAATCAAACCCTTAACTTGTTGGCACAGACAGCAGACTCCATGTTTGGACTGCAGCAGCACAGAGGAAAGAATGGCATGCAAAAACATTGAGATTAACCACCGTGCCAGAGGCTAGGTTCGAAAATTTTGAATTCGTTGATTCATTTATGTAACCTATAGCTGGTGTTCACTCACAAACCAATTCTGTCCAAGCACGGATCCATTTTCTTCCTTGATTAAATTTCTACAGAGTCGTTTTGTGTGTCATTAATCCTATGCGCCATTTTTTTTCTTTATATTACTGTTCTATTCCCTCTGTACTTCCAATCATCTTAGATTAGTGATCCCCCATTACATGATCTCTTCTCATTTCCATAAGCATTCATCCTCTTGTGTTACATGCTAGCAGTGGTGCCTATCTTGTGGTTAACAAAAGGACACCCCTACCCATTTTTCTATTATTAGTCTGGAAGCCTAATGACTTTATCAAACCCTGTCACCGAGTGATTCCTGTAAACCCCTGCAGTGCAGAAGCCAGAACAGACACAGGGCTGGGCTGAATGAGGACTGTAAGGGTCTTTAATTAAATCTGTCATCTTGGCATTTGATAAGCACAGCAGGGCATTATAGCTGCTAGCTACGGAGGCTGATGACAGGGAGAGGACTGCACTTGTCCTCGTTTATCTTTACAACCACAAACAGGAAAGGGGTGGAGGTGGTGGGTGGG
>NW_013952797.1:136533-142996 GCF_001266775.1 Austrofundulus limnaeus
CTTCTACACAAACAGCTTCACTCCCTACAACATGCAGTAAGTTAAACGTGTTGCTCAAGTCACTGAGCAGATATTCCTTTTATGATGAAAAACAGTTATTTCAAATCTATCACAGGTAAAATTTTGAGATCTTTGTGTTTATCGTTTGACACCACACATTAATAAACATAAAATCCAAACACAGAATTCTTCAGAACATAAATATTGTGAATTTGTCTGTTTTATACATTTTATCTAAAGCTAAAATGGAGTGAAAATATAAATATATGAATGTAATCTTTCTGAAGCTGTAATAATAAATATGTCATGGTTGCTGTGCTTTTATATGAAAGGCAGTATAGGCCTAATTAATTCATCAAAGGGCACTTTCATAAAACACTTCAAGACGAGACTTAAACTCCTTCTGGCTGCCTTGGTGAGATTTCTAAATGGACTAAGACAGTGAAAGGGTTCTGAGGTCAACTCACCTCCGATGCACCTTTGTTCCATGAAGAAAGTTAGTACGAGAGCTGTGAGGGTTGAAATGTCAAAAAAAGGTATGCCCSAAGTGCGGCTCAATAGTATGATGATATGATGACTGGGGATGGGTACCGAATTCGATACTTTTTTTACGCACAGACCGAATTCTGTCAGTACTACTGAGTATCTATTCATGTAACATTAAACGGTACCATGTTTCGGTACCTAAATGCATCATTGCGACCGTATTGGCTTAAGAGTGGAGAGTTTTCCCTGCTTGTCCTGAACGCAGCATCGCGTAAGAGCGTAATGACGTCAGCAGCCGCTGGTAAACAGAGCTCAGAACGTAGCTTGAAAGCGACTCACTTTAAGCGASCCTCACAGTGCGCAGCTCCTGGAGTAAAACTCGCCGAACAGACCGCCTCTCAGTTATCTGGTGGATTCATTATCTTGTGAACACAGTGTTCGCTTGCTCAAAGTAAATAAAGTACCACCACTTTCTTTATTTCATCCGCCATTAAACAGAGACCAGCAGAGGAAAACAACAGAGGAGTTTCCCCACAGTCTGTACACATCTGACCTGAAAGAGCACAAACAGCCAGCTTGAAGCGCTGGACGCGTTTTGGATTCTCAAAATGTAGCTTTTGATACCTTTTTTTATTTAAACTCCATCCTCTTTTGCTTATTTGATTTAAACTTATCTGCCTTCCATAGACCTCCATCACACAGTTTTTCTAGCGGGGAAATGGCATCAACAGAAATACATGGAGCTGGATTTTAATTTGTGTAATAAGACAAAACAGTCTTGTTGTTTTCAAGAGTTTTCACAACTGATGTTACAGTACAAAGAGTTGGATGTTGTCTTGATATTTGTTAATTTTATTTATTGTGAAATATGTTAAAAAAAACAAAAATTTATTATTTAAAAAAACACAAAGTACCAAAAATTGGTACTGTTAAGTACCTTTTACATATTCCCAGGTACCGGACATTGGTACCGAATCGATTCAAATGTCAAAGGTACCCATCCCTAATGATGCCATTATTTATTACCAAGATAAGATTGATAATGATGCTCAGAAACTTTGTATTTCATTTAATAAATGGTTTCCCATAGAATTGGACATCCTTTGAATTTAATCAATTCCAGTTTTTAACGATTCATGATTCTGATTCTTTTTAGAGGCAGGTGCAAAAAAAATAAAAAAATAACATGGTTTAGGTGAGGTAGCTAACCAGAGTTCTTTCTGGATTAAATGATTTGAACTTCTAAGAATTTCACTTCTATGAACCTTTTACTTTTTATGAACTTTACTAAGAATTCCTCACAAGGCTATTAGCAAACTTATAAACTTGAAACGCTATGAATTAACTTTGTACACTTTTACAAGAGAGCTTTACTCGTGAAAACAGTGAAACATATCCAGTTTCTGATGCTGCAGGTACTTAAACATGTTACTGTGCTGATGTTGTAGTATAACTTGCTAGCTGCCGCAATGTTGGTATTAGACATATTTTATCATTTTACTTACCTAGAAGTGTCAGCAGAGGAAGGCTTTAGATCACTATTGCACACTGTCCATTTGAGCACGCTCTACCTTTTTCTTTGTTGGTGTTTTGCACCCAGTCTACAGGTTTTTCTTCACTGGGGTTCAGGCGACTGACCTACAGGACTTTCTTTGTTGGTGTTTGGCGGCTGTCTGTTTCCAGTCGGTGGACTAGGTAATGAAGCTAGTAATCAATTCCAATCAATACTCAAGACWCGATGCCCAACCTTACTCAGACAGAGGGTCTTTAAACTGAGTAAATTGATCATGTTTTAAAATGTTTTAAGGGAGATGTCAGCCACACATTTAGTAATATGTACTACTCACTTTAACACAACTGATGCCTTTTTTTGTGTATTCTTGGTTACTTAATTCTTAGTGATTAATCACGTTTTTCAGTTACCTTGTTTTGTTTTCTGTTTCTTTTCTTTTATTWGGTGTGTTTGAGTGTTCCAGAGTTCTGTCTTTTCTCATTCAAAATCTATTATCTCTCTTTCACATATTCAGTCAAACTCAATTATATAATTCATCAAGCTCACWCAGGTTACCAAATGAGTTTGAGATGTTCTATGAGTGAATTCAACAACTTACTGTATGTCGACACATTTAAATGAATATGTGAACACGTTTAAAAGGATATATACAGGAGTTTAATGGGATGAGGATATGTTAGGACATGTGAGAGACTRCAATGAGACTTGTATGGAAACACAATCATAAATCCATCTCAAGCAGCGCCTCAGACTAAAATGTTTTCATGAAGACATCTTTCTAAGTGCTTTATATTTCAAATAAAAATAAAAATACTTCTCTTTGTATTTATTGAAGATAATGTTTTTGAGTACTTCATTTTAAATGAATACTTTTGTAATGATTTCAAGTTGTTATTTAGAACTYACATGCACATTAACACCTCACTGTTCAAAATTAGTCACAAAATCACAGACACCACGTGACGTATCAGACTGAATATAATGCATTTCCTTAGCTTGATCTTCAAATGTGTATTCCCAACAGAAAGTGTCTTAAAAGCCCTGTTTCATTGTTTCAATTATTCATTGCATACATCTATTGTGTTTACTTGGCCTATGTCTAYATAAATAAGTAATATTGTCACCCACAGCGTGTGGAAAGAGATTGAATATGTAAGCGGGAAGTTTTTGTTTAGCAGATAATTGTCTGCATTTAGTAAAAGTGGGTCAGTCTAGATTTACACATCTTTTATTTTTTTAAACATTTGGCTAATCTTGTTTCCAATTATGATTGGGGTAAAGCTGTTGTGACAGATTGGAATGGTTAAACAGTGGAAACGTGCTGTGTAAACGTTTCCAGCTGTGCTGGGRAGGACGGAGGGAKCGTGTTCAAGGCTGGAATATAAACTCCTCCYGCCTCCCACCTCCACCGCTTCTGCTGGAGAGCTCAGCGAGCGGACATGAGTCCCGGGCTGGAGTGAAACTGTTGCTCTCAGCTGTTAGAGGAAGGTTGCGCTTCGTGAGCTACCGGGAACCAGCCGACGAGCTACCGGTCGATCGCGATYGACTGGTTGAGCACCCCTGACTTATGCCAACTTATAAAACATTTTATGTCAAAATTGCTAACAAAAGTTTTATATTTGATCAATTTGTTTGAACTGCATTATGTACATGCTGTAAAGAAGCTTCCTGGTGATTTTTTTTTTTTCAATTCAGTTTTCAGTGTAGATGCCTTTAAAATGTTCATAGGTTGGCATATATTGTCTAGTGTGACAGGGCCTTAAGCTCAGTAGGCCTTTATGTTGCTTTGTGTTAAAATTAACAACAAAAACCTGAACTCAGCTCACTCTGTCTGCTGTTTAAAATGGTAGACACTTCCTTTTTGCACATACAGACACCTACAGAGCCCCAAAAAACATTGAAAAAGCACCAACATTTTCAGAAACCAGTCCGGTGTAAACAGGGCCTTAAAGTCAAGTCTGAATTATTTCATTCTGTGCAGCATTTTACAAGATCATCCATCCACTGCCTTTGTCGTTATTATGGAGTCAGGTCATGGGGGCAGCAGCTTGAACAGGGAGGCCCAGACCTCTCCTTCCCCAGCCACCTCTTCCTGCTCTTCTGGGAGGGGGAAATATTCAATCAATATCTGCAAAAATAACTGAGTTATATACATCCTTGTGTTTAAGGTCAATTAGCTGTGGCAGCCATCTTGGATTGGGCTGACTCCAAACATTAATTAATTTTCTGTGCATCAGCTAATTCATATTAGAAGTTAAAATATGAAAGGGACAACTAAACAGCTATGCAGCTCAGAATAAAGCAGCAAGTAAAAATATGACACTTTAAAAGCAACTACTGYAGTAGCTCTCCTCAGTTTCCACTAGCCTATAGAAGTGATGCAACACAACAGGAACCAAAGTCATCCCCCAACTTTCTGAAGTCTGTTTGTCTTTAAAATCAAAAGACATTCTTCACAACACCTCAAAGAACCAAGGTGCTTTCATAGAGACATGTAGAAGTCAGTCTAGCTAATTAWTTTTTCCTCTAGAGGGTGTTTTTCTACTCCAGCTCAGAGGTTCATGCTTCTGCATTCTGCTAAAAATAAAAATGCTTTGAGCCATTAGAGGGAAACCATGTTGTTGTGTGATTTGTTTCTTAATTTCCCCTCAGTTCAGACAAAGGTCACATCAGTTCCATTTTACTCATTTCAGTCGAAGCTGAGTCATCACCAGTAACTCACCCAATAAAGTCAAACGGATCATTAGCACTAATTACATTCCTTTGGGAGCAGCTTGTCCCAATACATTAYTGAAGAATGCTTTAATAAATCTTACACACAATGTTGACAATAATGAATGTAAACATGTTTGTTGGAATAATGATAAGCTTATAGACTCAACATTGTGTACCACTTTTTAGCAAAAGCATAGAACTGGTTATTCAACTATATTCGATACCAGGAAGCATCTGTGAACAAGAGGCTGGAAACCAGACTGTATCGTGTTGTGAGTTGGTTTATTTGAATGTATTTAGCGTTGGTACTGCTCTGCTGCAGACAGCAGCCATGCTGGCTCTCGTGTCCAGAGCATGTAACAAAGACTGACATGTCGAGTAGGCTGTAGTCACTGTGTTCATTAGCTCTGAAAACAGTTTGTGTGATCGGTCACAACACTGCACAAAGGGTTTGGGCCCACAAGAACAGGAGGGGAAACATTACATTATGTACAAGAACAAGTAACGTCTTGTATCTTTTAAATTTGTTTGTTTTATTGCATTGAGTCATCAATTTAGAGTTTATGATTGATTTAAAATCTATTTTTATATTAACTTGAGTAAAAAAAACTTGAGGTATTTTTGGTCTTATTGGCAGGCCACCAGTTCAGGAGCCCTGGTTCAGTGGGTCATGAGATATTTTGCTAGCAGACAAACAGGGTGGATGCAAATGGGTAATGGGAAAGTTAAGTGTTGGGGATTGTTGCAGCAAAGGTTTCTCCAAAATAAGAGGCACTACAAAAAATAAAATAAAATAAAGTCTTACCCAGTTTGTTTTTCTAATGTTTTGTCAAAACCTCTAATCATATTTAATTTAAGTCAAAACTATCTGCAGAGACGAGTGACATGTAACAATTTACTTTAGGGTAATGCATCTTGAAAATCTTGATAAGTGAAAAATTCTTGAAGAGACAGAACATTGCCACAATTATGGAACTGAACTTAGTTAAATTAATTTTTAAAAAAAGAATTAAGGGTAAAAAAAAAGGCTACCTTTGAGGGGATGGGTTCTACTTTTAAGAATCACAAGTTTATTATGAGACACAAAAATCTCTCAATTGTAGWAAAATAATGCTCTGAATTTTCACCACTAGTTTCAAGATCGTCTTTATCTTGTGAGGCTTTCAACCAAACTGAAATAATTTTTATTACCTTATGTTTGGAGTGGGGAAAAAACAATCCAGAGGGGTTGTGTGATCACATTTCTAATGATAAAAACCAATAAAACACTTAAATTCCAAACATATCTGGGAGCTGTTATTGGGAAAGAAGATCATAATGACAGGTATAGATGTCAGGGAAACACTGATGTCCTGAGCCAAGGACATTTAGTGCTGAAAAGCTGTGGAAACTGATATGTGTGCAGACAGGAATCTACATTACTGCACAGCATTACACTCCTCTCAGCATGTTGTGGTCTCTCACAGACTCATGTTCTTCTCTGTAGCAGTTACACACACATTGTCTTTTACTAGAGGTTTCTTGGGTTTTTAATTGGACTACAACGGAAACACTTTACAAGAATAAAATTACTTAGTGTTTACTTATCACTTAAAAATATTTAAAACTGAAGAAGTGGTGTTGCATATTTATTCACACCTTTTGCTTTAAAGTCCCAACATTATGTTCCAAAGCCTCATATTTATTTAAAAACCACCTGTGGGTCAAATATAACAATATAATAACAGTGTCCTTGGGTGTCCTGAAAGG
>NW_013952797.1:144601-148794 GCF_001266775.1 Austrofundulus limnaeus
GACTTGTTGCTCTGGATTTGATCCCAATGTCATTTTGCAGAGTCAAAACCTCATTTTCAACACCAGAGCAGTCCAGCAACACAAATTTGGACACATCCATCCATCCTGGTGGACAGCTGCACGTCTTATAGCAGCCACTTTTATTTTTAAATCATGGAAAAGCATGTCTGCAGCATCAAACACTTCTTTCATAAATTCATCATCACTGAAAGATGTTTTCCGCAGTGTCTTTTTGTGTTGAGGCAGGTATGGGGCTGCATTAGCAGCCTGACCTTTGCTTAGGAGGGGGAATCCATCTCACAGTGTTTGTGCATTGTTTTGAAAGAAATGCAGTTCCACGTTATCCTTTTTGGACAAGCCAAGGCAGCGCTCGAATTACATATGAGTCCTCTTCCCACTCCAGGTGAAAATAATAAGTTTTTATGCACTTGTTAGCTGTCTTTCGTTCATTTTTTCCCCCGCCTCGCTGCTTTGTTGTGAACACGTCACCCTAAAGTCTCGCGAGACCGTGTTCRGAGAGCTGTTTCACCGCACCCAAAACTCATGAGACTACGTCTGTGAGAGGAGCTGACGAGTCGGCTCGTCAGCTGTGCTGGGGAGAGCGGAGGGAGCGTGTTCAAGGCTGGAATATAAACTCCTCCCGCCTCCCACCTCCACCGCTTCTGCYGGAGAGCTCARCGAGCGGACATGAGTCTCGGACCGGAGTGCAACTGTTGCTCTCAGCTGACGAGCCGGCTCTCAGCTGTTAGAGGAAGGTTGCGCTCCTTGAGCTACTGGGAACCAGCCGACGAGCTACCGGTCGATCACAATCGACTGGTTGAGCACACCTGACTTATGCCAACTTATAAAACATTTTATGTCAAAATTGCTAACAAAAGTTTTATATTTGATCAATTTGTTTGAACTGCATTATGTACATGCTGTAAAGAAGTTTCCTGGTGATTTTTTTTTTTCAATTCAATTTTCAATGTAGATGTCTTTAAAATGTTCGTAGGTTGGGATATATTGTCTGGTGTGACAGGGCCTTAAGCTCAGTAGGCCTTTATGTTGCTTTGTGTTAATATTAACAACAAAAACCTGAACTCAGCTCACTCTGTCTGCTGTTTGAAATGGTAGACACTTCCTTTTCGCACATTCAGACACCTACAGAGCTTAAAAAAGAAGCTAATGACCTAAAATAAGCTGTTGYACTGTGCATTATGGCTGTCTATATCTAATTTTGCTTCACTTTTACGCACATACTGGCATTAATTTCTTCCTCTTCACGTATACTGAGGATAAATTAGATGTGATTGGGCAGGCATTTTAAACTCTGGGGTGTCTCTTACCCTGGAGCTGTGCAATCTGGCTCCCCAGTAAGATGATGACTCTTTCTCCTCTTTCATTCCCTCTCTCACTCTGACACACACAGGCTCCCTCCCTCCTCCTCTGCTGTCCCAACTTTCTCTTTTGCACCATGCTCCGTTTCCCTCATTCCCCAGTCCTATTGTTGGGCCTTCGTTGCGTATAGAAATTGTATTTAGAATCCTTAAATCCTTGTCAGAATTTCTCCCTGTGTGGAAGAGATTACTGCGAGCCACCATTATTCTGGAATGGCTTTAGCAGGAACTCTCCCTCCTCACCATCCTTTTAGTGTGTTTCCTGATTATTACCTTCACAAAAGCACAGAGAAAGGAAACGTTTTCAGGTCACAGATAACCTGTAAATAAACCTGTGATGGACTTGGAACAATTAGGCATAAAAAAAACCCTAGGTTTTACGTCTGCTGCGTTTTATGCCAGAGTTTGAAACATTGTTTTATGATGAGAGATAAAGTTGTAGCCATTTTTAAATCAAATTTAAAATATATAATCTTATGTGATACTGTTTCTGTGGGATAGGATAGTGTCCAGAATATACRGCAGGACTATTCAACTAAATTGCTCTGGGGGCCACAGTTATTGCAGGTCAACAGCTCAAGGGCCGAACATCCAGCAATTAAGGTTATGTAGATAAACCAAGTATTACAAAGATCTGTTACCTTTGAAATAGTTTATTTTGCTGTATTTAATCATGAATACAACAAACAGAACCCTATAAAGTAGTGATAATTAAACAATATCAAAAACAACAATAACACACTATGCCTCCTGTTTAACACAAATAACATTTTGACATCTCTGACTTGCCAAATTTTTAAACCAATTTTATTTTCACTTTCATAGTTTTATCTTCAACTGCTTGCATTTTTAACTGTCTTTAGTGTGCGTAGAAATGTTTTTTTTTACCAGCTTGTAACCAAGATTCTGACGTTTCTGTAGACACCAAACATGTCCATGTTTAACTAAAAGAAGTTACCGGATGTGGCCCACGGGCCTCCAGTTGAATAGCCCTGATAWACAGTATGTTGAATCTCAGCTTCTACTAGCGTGGTAGTGGAGACCACCTAATTTGAGACCAAGTCAAGACCAGCGTGTATTTAGACCAAGACAAGACCAAAACTTTTAGGGGCTGGACCAGGTCAAGGCCAAGACTGAAGGAGGGCAAGGTGAGTCATAACCAAGACCAGAAAAGAAAAAAAAGGAAACTAGTGCCCTAAAACACATATTATACTGTGCACAAATAGCTAACTTAATATGTATAGACTATATCTCTCTGTGTGAGGGCCGGGTAAAGAATTTTGGTGCAGGAGCAGATTGCTAATGTTAGCTAGCTAGCTTATTGACAAGACTGAGTACAAATATGGTTGAGTCTGAGATGAGACCAAGGCCATTGAAAAGTGGTCTTTAGACCAACATTAGCTAACTACCACTGTAAGTGTCACAATTTTGGAACATTTTGTCCTAGCTAAAATGAATTACCATATTGGCCATACTGAATTTGGTTAACTCTAAAAGTTAATAAAGTGTAGATGTACATCCAGTGATACTTTGTCAGTTTCTTTGCCATTAAAATTTGCTCTGTGGTTCATGAGATACTTTGCTAACAGACAAACTGAGTTAATGGCAATAGTAAATACCAAAAACAAAGATTTCCACACAATGTGAAGCTCTTAGAATGTATTTGGACTGGAGTATTACCAAGTACTTTAGCTAAATATCTGTTAAATTGGCTGAGTTAAAAACACTCTTGGGTTTTGTTATGGCAGACATCTTGATTTGGGTTGACTCTTAAAGGGAATCAATTGTATATTGACACCCAGTGTTAACTTTTTTTAAATTTTCTTAAAAATAAGTAAGTATAAGTGCTATATTTTATGTGTTCCCATACAATTACAAATCAGTTCCTCTACATTTAACCCTTCACACATGAGATATGCCTAAGTGGAGCAGTAGGGCAGCTAAGCTCATTTTTTCTGCAACTTTCAGACTTAGGGCAGCTGTGGTGCAGTGGAGTTCGGCGGATGTATCCCTACTCCACAGGCACCCTGTGATCCAAAATCTTTATGTTCCTTAAGATCTTTCTGCTAATAGGGATATATTTCACTCCAATAATTAATGGCAAATTTTAAAACACAGAACTTGTGTGATTAGTTAGCAGTCAAAGTATGTGTTTGGGCTGGTGCTCAGCTACTACCACACCAAATTTTAGCTTATTATCTGTAAAACTGATGAGCCATTTTTGTGTTTGCTAKCTGTGTTAAAGAGGATTGACACCAGAAAGTAATGATTTGTAGATGTTCATTCAATGTTGCTTTGTGAGTGTTTTAAAAACCATCCAGTGGTTCATGAATTTTTTATTTTTTATTTTTTGCAGAGACGAATACACACAGACTTGGGAAATAAACATTATCACCCTTTCAGCTCTTCGGAGTCGGAGGGTAAAAAGAAAAGCGTGTCTTTTTTTCTATTTAATGTGATCTCAGTGAAGGCCAGTTGTCCACAGCTTCAGGTTAAGGTGCCCCGCATGAACATCATGAGCGAGGTGGAGATGAGCCCATCTGGCCCAGACAGCTGGGACCACCGCTGGAGGGACAGACAGTGACAGATGACTCACCACRCAGCGTTCAGATGCAGAAATGGATGGATGGATGTCTGCAGGGTGGGGGGGTGTTGACGTAAGGGAGGAATGGGAGAAGCTTTCCAACCTACCAGCAGGATTTTTGTTTGAGATGGTGAAACTAGGGCACAATGAAGGCATCATGAAGGAATGAATATCATCTGTCTCCTCTGACACACACACACACACACACACACACACACACACACACACAC
>NW_013952797.1:149384-150550 GCF_001266775.1 Austrofundulus limnaeus
CCATTAAACCCGATCCCTCATGTTAACCTCAGACACCCGCCCCAAAGCCCCCTGGTGGCGCAACCCGGAAAAGCCGTGGGCGTCAAGGAGTGACGCGAGGGGGGTACMTTCTGCGTCCAAATAAGACGCAGAGGGAACCTTACCTTAAACGTCAATATGTGACGAGTTGGGAGTGAGAATGTGTAGTACATACATACATACAGTATGATATCCCATTCTGACAATATTTGCATACATTGTTCTGTTTTAGCCACAATTTTAGAATCATCAAGATCTGTTCAATGACTTTTGTTTTTTGTAAATTACATACTTTTCAAATGATTATAATTCTCTTTTTTTACAAATATTTTTGCCAAATAAATACTTTAGGATTTTCTTAATTGAATCAAAACCACTGTTGTCTTTAAAATCTGCTTCAGCATATGTGATATATGTTTGTCTTTTTGTGCTCTTTTACCTAGGATTTTGATAGCTACTTGTAGCTAAAGCACCTAGATTTTTTAGCTACTGTTTTGTTCCATTTAGAATTTAGCTTGCTAGTCTTTTTTGTTTGTTTGTTTGTTTGTTTGTTTGTTTGTTTGTTTGTTTGTTTGTTTGTTTGTTTGTTTGTTTGTTATGCTAGTTTAAGCATCTGGGTAGCATTGTAAAATGTTTAGCTATTAAGACTTTTTTGCAACTTTTAGCTAACTTTTCACTATTTTACTTYTTAGCTAACTTTTTACTGCTTTTAACTASCATYCCTCTACATTTGGCTTTTACTGAGRGTTAGCTTGTTGCTATTGTTTTGCTTTATTTAGCTGTAACAACTCTGTTTCACCTTCAGCAGATTTCAGCTAAATCATTCAGCAAATATGCTGATCGTAGCAAAAAGTCCTATTTGTCTAGTTTATGATTAATTTGTGGTAACTACAAATATAATCAATGCTAAAGTAACAAAGCAAAGAACAAAACCTTTCAACATTGCTCTTCTAATTATTTCWTTGTTGCATTTATTAACATTAAAAGCCTTGGATTTAATTGCCAGCAAGCCACAGAATTAAGAGGTAAAAACCCAGGGATGACCCMGCTAGAGGGTTGTGTAGAAAGATGTTGATTACTCTGTTAAAAAGGACCAGATTGGAGCATCAATCCTCAGCAGACCTGAGGGTGAGGAGGCTTCTTTTATT
>NW_013952797.1:150814-151847 GCF_001266775.1 Austrofundulus limnaeus
GGAGCCTATTGTAGCACCCTAAGGGAGAAGCTACAACTGTTTGGTTTAAAAGTTCAACATCTCAACATACTGAGCGTTATCAGCATTTCTTATTTACCAAACACACACTTCYCTAGCACAAGGAAGGCTTTAAGAAGACCCGATTGGCCTGTGGTGTTGCTCAACCAGTAATTGTTAATAAAAGGTCAAAGAAATTGTAGTTTTTCTKTTTTGTTAAAAAAAARRGGGATGAGTTTCTGATTATCACCAGAAACGAAAAGTGAAGAGCAATAATGTATTTGCCTAATTCTGTGTGTGTACATGGCTTTTTATTGGTGTGAGGACATTTTGTTGTGTGGACATTTGCCTTGTCTGCCCAAAGAAAAATCCCCATTTGTGGTTCAGGTGTTAGGTTAGAGTTAATTAGCGGTGCAACAATACAGACATTTCACAATTCGGTTCAGTTCGATATTTTAGTCTCATGGTTCAAAATGTTTTCGATTCAAAAAAGAGAAATGTCCATGCCCTTTTTAAATTGTAATTTATTGAATTTATTATGTACATTTGTTTAATTAAATCTTGTTGAAACAGCAAGTTTCTCAGTGGATCTGCGCTCGACACTGCAGCCTAGGTGTAGTAGTCGAACACAGATCCACTGAACCATCAACACATCATCTTCAGAAGACAAGTTAAATAGATTTGAAAAATCTGTATTGTTCAATGCAAGTATTTATTGAACYTAAAGCACTGTATTRATCMAATATAYATACCAAACAAATTTTAACGAAACTTTCAGAATGTTTCCATTTAATAACGTATTTACAGCTGATTACTGTTTGGTCTGAACCCATTTTAAAATAGCTAACACAGCAACTAGCCTTAGAAAACACAAAAATTACAGCTAAAAATGACAGTTTTACAGCTATTGTAAAGTTTGGTGCAGTAAAGCTTAATAACGTTAACACTTACTTTCAAAGCAACAGTTTGAATTTAAGATTTTGGCTTAAAAAACAGCCCCAGTCCGTCTGTCTTTTTGCAAATATATATATATATA
>NW_013952797.1:151857-157537 GCF_001266775.1 Austrofundulus limnaeus
ATATATAACACTGGATGAATTTTAATGAAACTCCAAATTAATCACTGGATGCATTTGTACAACTGTTTAGTTTTCCTCTCTGAATTTTGCAGATATTGAGCTACAGCCAGGCGTGGTTTAGCTGGGAGACATTCACAACACAAACTCCAAGCGCAAAAAGATAAAGCTATTTTCCAGGTTTCATCAAAAAGGCTATCATTTCTGAACACAAGTGGAAATTAGTCTAAAGTTCTGGCACGAAAAGGGCGACAGTTTACAGTCTTCAAAGGAATGCTGGGCCTTTCATTTTTTATTTTTATTTTACCCTCTTCTCCGTGCCATATCCCTCTATCTCCCCTTGAGGATATATCATTTCACATGATTAAGATGTGCTCATCCATCCGAGTGAAAGCAGAGACCCTCTCCCTTTAGCTAGTTATCTTTTTACTCCTCTTCCTACAGCTGAGGGTTCTTCTACCCACAATGTGTTCTACTTTAATCGAACCCCTCTAATTACAAAAAAACAAAAAACAAAAATAGACTGCCTGCTTTTGTACTGCGTCTTTCATTCTGTCCCAATCCTTTTCATCTCACCCTTCCTTTTAGGCTGTCTTTTTTTGTCTGTATCGATACCAACATGTTGAAACCTCTTATATTCTCTCTCCCAGTTCCTTTTGGCCTGATATCATCCACCACAAGACGCCTTTAACTAGATTTTCTGCATTTTCAAAACTAGTGAAGCCACAATGCTATTAGTGGATTCCTTTGCCTATAGCKCTGTAATCTAATGCATCCGTCCTCTCAGGATGGATGGCTCAATATTTTGCTTTCCTTCTTCGTTGTGCCACTTTTTTTTTCTTTCTGTGGCTTACTTCGAGGGCATTGTCGGGTAAATACATGCAGCTGACTACCATCGAGATAATTGATGCTGGGTCGGTGGAAACAAACCAATAGATTTTAATTTAAAAACCTCCCTGAGAGAAACATTTTAATGTCAGTAAATAAACATGAATCACATTACAAGCCACAAACTGTCTACAGGCTCATCTTACTGTCTTTTAGCGCAGGTTGGAAAGGCTGAGAAAATTAAAAGCCTAACGTTCCTTGAAGGAATGCATATTGCTTTTTGAGTTTTAGAGTAAGATAATTTAATGATGAGCAAAGACAGCTTAAGTACAATTTTCTCAATCAAGATCTCACATGTTGTGTTAGCCCTCAGAGTATGTGTTGAGAACCCACTAATGCTTAGCTCAGTAAGAAAACAAAATAAAATTGGTGGAATTGTAGCCATTTTTCTGATGGTTAATTTTGGTTAGCTGTGGCAATTCTTGGAAATTTGGATGCAATCTAATACCAATTAAATAAAGGGATAGTATGCCCATTAGTGATGTGGATTCCAATACTTTTTTATGTTGGGGGGGGGGGTCCTGTTTTTTCCAGGTACATAGGCCAACTCTATACTACAGTCAAGTAAATATTTACCTTCAGTTTTTATGAAAAGGCTGTATATATCAAAAATGCAATTCACTTTGCATAAAGCACCTTGAAATTGGTTCCCCGTCTCTTTTAGAACCTCCTACTGTTTCAGACATTCCCACATCAGCACATCGTCACAACARTCTGTTGGGGGAGGGGTGCTCTGCTGCAGACTGAGTTCCAGGGTGAAGCTATGTACGTATGGTCTGTGATTTCTCAAACATGCATCCACTCAGTGGTTTGTGAGCTATTTTGCTAATTAAGAAACCAGGCTGTTGCCACCACTTAATGCCAAACTTTTAAGCAATATTGAATGTTGTCAAAATTTTTGAATGACTCTCATGTACGACAACACTTTGCTCATTAACTATAGACCTGACTGAGTGATAGCCATTTTTGTCCTTGGCAGCCATCTTGAAATAGATTGATTGCAGCAGTTAACCAGTTGTACAGATCTATCCAGTTATTACTTTGTGTTTTATGTAAATCCATCAAGTGATTCATAAAAAATGTGACTAACAGACTGAGTTGACTCCAGTGGTTATTGGCAAAGTATTAAAATTAGATAGTATTGTGCAATTTGTCTGCTACTACCACACAAAATGACAAATATACAGTTTAGGGTCAGATCTGAGACCATCTGTCCAACAAGTGATGCTTAAAACCAAATGAGTCATAAAATAAGATGATTATCCAAACACAGCAACAATTCTAAAAACAAATAAAAAACTGTCAAAAAGAGAAAATAATCAAGTTTTTGCAATTATTCAGTCAAAGTCCAGACCTCCACCTGTTTGTGACGCTCTCACAGGACTTTAAGATAGCTGTGCAGACCTCAATGAACTGAAGCAACATTGCCATGACTGTAAAAACAGTGTAACACTTTCAAACTTTAACAAAATGGGTCTTTAGTTTATTCTTTGAAGTTAAATGCTTCATCAAACAAATAAAACCCATTTTGCTAGACGTTTTGGCACCAGCATGACCATTTAGGCAGAGCAGAAACATCTCCTGGGCTGCTACTCAGTAGATGTATTGGTCAAATATATTCATCCTAAACCACTGAGTGACTTGGAGACAATTAATAAGGCCTGAGAATCAATCCTGAATATTCTCCAAGTCAATTAATGTATGTAATAGTTGTATTAATGTGGCTGCATGAGTCTTCTAAAGGCACCAGCTTTCTTCACAAGTTGCAATTGTCCTATGATTTTACTAGTGAGGTCACTCAGGAGTCCTGTACTGAAGTTCAGCGCACAAGAAAGTAGAGCACGGAAAAGCTTTGAAACCTTTCTCGGGTGTAGTTCTGCTCTTTTCAAACTTGATTTTAGGTGATTACGAAGATGATTTGCAGTGTTGACACAGCAACTCAACATTAGACAGAAGTTTGTCCAGGTAGAAACTCACGTGACCTCCTTCCTCTCATCAGTGATCGATGAAGCTCCATCAGTCGATGCACTTCTGAGAGTTCTTACTAATGCTGTTTACAAAACCTCTGCTTGAGTCTGAATGACTGTTTTTGTTGCTTCTTTTCAAATATATGTAAATCCCAATTCTTAGTACCAACGATGGAACTTTTAGTCACATTGGAGCTGGGTAAATAATTTGACGTGCTATTGCAGTTTGAACAGCCGACACTGTAGTTGAGTCTAAAAGAAGTTTCTTGCCGTGTCCTTACGTAAGCAGCTGACTCTGGCTCTCAGTATGGGAGAAAGCTACTGAATAGCACAAACAGGAGACCAGTGTGAAAAATTGATGACTTGCTTTTTATGTTTTGCTCTCCTGCTTTTGCGCATACAAGAGAACTAAACTTGTCCTATTTCTCAGCCATCATCCAATTTCAAAATGCAAGTTGTTCTCCATTTATTATTATTATTATTATTATTTTTTGGGTGGGGGGTGTCATTACAGGTTTGCATATCTTCAACAGATTTGTACATTCACATTATGTTTAAAACCACACTGATTATAACCGATCAACATAATTCAAGATAACTGCTACAACCATCTGACTTTCAAAATGTCATCAATCTCAACAYTTTTAATACATACTCAACTGAAATTCAGTGAGTCTAATACCCATACATGCATACCCAACACTTTAGACCAGTCAAAAACTGCATGCAACAAACGTTACTGTTTAAAATCGGTCTGTTAATTAATTGGAGCCACGTCTAATTAGCCGTGTTTACATGGCTATAAGTAATGAGAATAAACAGCCGATCAGAATTTGAATGCATCCTGTAAACATGCTGATCGAATATTCTGATCTGATACTCAATCGTAATGAATTTGTAATCTGAATGAGAGGGGTTTATGCTGATTGATAATCTGAACGGTGTGCATGTAAACACTTATTCTGATCATGTTATTGTGATTGTGGAAAACTGAACAGAACAAGGTAGTACTTTTATAGAAAAGGTGTGGTTTATTCACTGTGATTAAGTACTTACAAAAATGCAGTCTTACCAATTTGTGGGTGAGCCAATAATAAACAAAAACTATCTTAGTTTTTCCTTTTTTATATATAAAAGTAAGGTGAACCCAAACACAGTTCTCTTACCTTCCTAGACTCATGAAACAGGATAAATAGTCTTTGGTGTGACTGGTTGGAATGCGCAGAATAAACGGAATCCGACAACATTTCTGCAGCTCATTCTTATGGTGCGTTCACACCAAACGCGATTTCAGCATCAGGAGCAGCAGGTTTACATACAAAGTCTATGGTCGACGCGCTTCAATCAGCGTCGGGAAGTGCTGCGGCGCCTCAAGCGCGATTAGAGCAGCGCGATTTGAACGTTTTGAACGATCTGAGCGTTCGACGCGCTGAGGCGCAAATCACTGAAGTTAGAAAATCTGAACTTTTGCAGCTCGATGCACAGCATCAACCAATCAGAGAGACTCCACTGTGTGACGCAGTGACATATTTCCGACGGGACAGTTTGCTGAATTATGTCCACTAACCTGAAACAGATGGAGAGGAGCTCTTTAGCTGAAATCGAGTGCCTGCAGTCGGTGTCCTGACAGGAGACATCCGCACCAATGCATGGCAGCAGCTCATCAGACTGGACTCGGGACAAAAATAGTCCTGAAAGCGAGCTGTGAGCCTCTCCTGCAGCTCTGATGAAACTCAGAATGACTCTGTATTATCTGGTGAATTAATAATAAATTAATTATCTGATGAGCGTGACATGCTCTTGCTCTCTGTAAATAAAGCAAAGACACTTCCTCGTCCGACATTAAACAGAGCCCGACAGAGGAGGGAGGGGCGGGGAGGCTGTTGCCATGCAACGCTTCAAGAGCAGTCCTGCGTCTGACCTCAAAGTGCACAAGCTTCCAACTTGAAGCGTTGGATGCGATTTTGAAGCTGAAATTGTGTTTGGTGTGAATGCAGCATTATGCTAGGTTCTGACCGAACATGTTTTGAGCATCAGCAGCATCAGGTTTATATGCAAAGTCTATGGTGGATGCACGTCAAGAAGCATCGGGAAGTGTTATGGTGCGTCCAGCACATTTAGCGTGGCCCATTTTGAAGCAGTAGATGCGGTTTGAGCATTTGACGCAAGTGCAGCGCATCCAAAGCAGGCGACGGTAAAGTTGAAAAACCTGAACTTTTGCTGCTCGACACGTCGTGTCAACCAATCAGAGAGACTCTGCTCTGAGATTTGCTTTCAAATCTTATTTCAAATTATATTTTTTCAAGGTTTGACCAAAATGGCTGTGTAATTTATCAACACCTTTTGGTATAAAACTCTGCGATGAAAAACAGTGGGCAACATTTAATTTTTATTTTAGTAATATTTAATTTAAATGCTGAGCCTTTATTTTGGAAATGGCCTCCTTTAACTGAAGAAAAAAAAAGTCTCCTGTCACTTTTTATTTCAGTCCTCTTTGCGTCTCRACGTGGAGAGATGTCTCAAGTCTAATTAATTAGGGGTATAATCATAAGAATGTTTCCTCAGGATTAGAGTGAAGAGGAGAGGCTTTGATCCCACATCTGTCAGTCAGCTAAGCCCACMTCCTTCATCTATGACCTCACTTTCCTGAAGGATTTCAGAGTCTGTAATTCCACCGGCAGAATAGTTAGCGTCTGAAGCTTTTGCCCTTTGAGATGTAGCTGTTGCATCATACAGCAGGAGTGCTGACACTACAGTAAACGTATTTGTATTTGTGTGTGTGTGTGTGTGTGTGTGTGTGTGTGTGTGTGTGTGTGTGTGTGTGTGTG
>NW_013952797.1:157547-159202 GCF_001266775.1 Austrofundulus limnaeus
GTGTGTGTGTGTGTGTGTGTGTGTGTGTGTGTGTGTGTGTGTGTGTGTGTGATTAATATGCATGCATGGCTAGGACTGATTGTTCACCTGTGTATGTTTGTGTGCTCTGTGTTCCTTGTTTCTCCTGTGCCTGAGGGGAGTGCAGCAGCAGCAGGTGTTGGCAGTCCTCAGTGTTTTTCATTATAATGAGTTCCCAGTCCGCACACTGCCCTTCGMAGGAAACATCTTAAAAAAAATGTCAGTGACAGTTTTCTGAGGATTCATTTCAAACTCTATTATACAAAATAAAGTTGTAGAAAATGTCTGAAGAAATTTGAAAGGGAACCAATACAGCAAGTGTTCTCAATTCCAAAATTTATTGACTTTATTTTATAAAGTCTAATAGTAAAAGCCTAGTATTACTTAAAGGAATACATATCACTGTCTAATGCTGAAAACAGACAATGGTACATTTTGTTTAAACATCATGGATGACTTCCTGTTCAATCTTGTTATATTGTGACATCACAAAAAATGACTTAAATATCTGTAAAAATCAAATGAGTTATAGCCATTTCTGTACTGCCTAATTTTGATTTGTTACTCTACTTGAAGATGGCCACCAAAGATTGAATCAGGTAGTTAATGTTAATTTCTAAAAGCTTCATTAAGAACTGTTCATTGCATCAATAGATTGTTTGTTAGAYGGCAAACTTGGTTAATTCCAACAGATTATGGCAACGCATTAACACAATGTATAGTGCTTAAAGTATGATTTTAGCTCAATGCTTGTACTGAAAGGGTTTTTCCAAATTAAATTAGTTGTGGCAACCATCTTGATTTGGGGTGATGCCAAACTTAGCCAGGTGTACAAGTTCAACCCCTTGATTACATTCTGAGTTTCATTAAAGTCAGATGTTCATGAGATATTTTGTTAACAGACAAGCAGGGTGGACAGACACATTTACTAACACATATGCCCTGCCACTGAAGGTGAAAGGGCAATCATCTAAGCTGACAAAATGCTSACATTTTGATGAGTAATCTGTGTAAGAGAAGCTACTGCCTGAGGCTCAAGATCACCATGGTTACAGTACACTGGTGTTTCTCGCTCCCTGACACCACTCACCATTCTCTCCATGTAAATTAATGTGAAATTGTCTTTGATTTAAGAATTAAATGAATAAAAATAAGCACCTCATACATTTTTTCAGGTTCTTGTTTTATCACAGTTTTTACATAGACTAATATTGTCACTCAATTACCTTAATTAAAAACACCTGCTGACATGACAGGCTCAAGCTGGTTTAGAAAACATATTTGAACTTGGTCAAAGCTCATTCTGCAAGTCCAATGCTCCTGCATACTTTGTCCTACAGCTGCCATTGTAATTTCTATCTGTAAAGGTCCTGTGCCAAATGATTGCTATGCCTTTTGGTACCTGTACAACTTGTAGTTTTTGAAATATTAATGTTTAAACTTTATTCCCAATTCATATGATGGGAGTCAATGGGGCCTTGTAATGGTCCAATACTGCCCCCAGCTGTACTCAACTTGGTACTGCACCATAGTTTTTTTGTATTTAATCTCAATAGTTCAGTATTTACAATACTAATATGATTGTATTTTGCTGTCTTACTACAGTATTGTCTTAATACTGCTCTATTGTTGTAATA
>NW_013952797.1:159826-161912 GCF_001266775.1 Austrofundulus limnaeus
TGTTTTACCTTTTTTGTGTAAATTTCAGCTTTTTAATTTTTTTTCAATGTTTTCTTTGTAAATTTACATTGCTTGCTTTTCGCACCATATTTCTGGTAGTATCATCCTTTTTTAAAGTTATTTGCAAATGCAATTTTCTGCTATTTTTAAGTACATTTCTGCTCTATTCAGCTTTTATGACACAGCTTTGCTGTTTCTTTACAGATTTTCTTTTGTTACCCTGCTTTTAGCAAATCAACTGTTTAGTTTAACTCACATAAAGAGTTTTGCTAATAAACCTTTTTGAGCTTCATCAGTTTTCAGCAAAACTCTTTCAGCATTAAGCATTCACAATGCATTTTTGCAGGAAATTCAAATTCTTTCATTTCATTCTTAAAAATGGGTTGTGACACTTTTGTTAATTGTGTGTGACACATCCGTGATGCAGAGACTCTGGTTTAAATAAAAACCCAACAYGGCAGCTTCTGTAAACCAGGACCAGGTAGATTCAGGTTTCAGCAATAARAGAAAGCAGGGACACTTGGCTTAATATTAGAATTCACGTCAATGGTTTGAATCAATCAATCAAATTTATTTGCATAGCACATTTAAAAAACAATTTTTATTAGCCAAAGTGCTGCACTCAATACAAACACACCAATAATGTGGAACGTTTTTCCTACATCATTTGATATAAGAAAAATAGCACACTGTAGTSGATCGGGACATTTTAGGGCACTTTTTTATAATTTTTTTAAGCAGTAAAAGAACTTGTGTTGTTAAAAACTGTGGCAGAAATGAAAGAATAAAGGTGCTTCGATGTTAATGCATTGCCATGGTTCAACACAACGATGCTATTGTCATCCCTTTTTGTCTAAACTCTGTTGCTCTAACGGTTCTTGCGAGTTCAGCAGATCGATGTTAGTACGAGATCGGGGCTCTTGTCTCGGTCACCCCGGGCGTTGTGTCTCCCTCTCACCTGGAGCAGCCAGCACAGCGATTCACCAGGTGTCATTCACCTGGTGGATTGGCCTGTGTTTGTGCGTCGGAGTGTGTGAATACATGAGTAATAGCCTCGACTCGGTCCTCTCCATCAGAGCAGAAAGACAAGTGATGCATTTTTTTTTTCTTACTGTTTTGGCCATTTTTCTTGCCTCTTGTGTCGAGCACTGAGCTCCTGTCCAAACTGTGATCTCTATCAGCCCTGATTTATCTGAAACACCATCTCCCTCTATTTCTCTCTTCTGGCGTTTTACCCTATTTTCTCTCTTTAAGACTTCTCTTTTACTTCACTGCTTGCATTCCTTTTCGTGTTCCTCTACAAGTGATTAGCTTTTGGGGACAATTCAATTGAAGATGGCCACAACAGATAGCTGAACTTAGAAAAAAAAAAWGAATACTAGTTGGTCAGTTTCACAGATACTGAGCTAAAACTTCTCATTACTTACTGCAATCCTTGTGCAATTCATTTAATGTCAGATTTTTGGCGTTAACGTTTTTGATAACAAAATGTCTAGCTAACACATCTGCCATATTTTAATGAAACTTTCCGAAAATAATAACTGGATGTAGAATCAAATGCAAAATGACTGCACAATCTTATCCACAAACCCCCAAAACAGCTACAGCTCAGTCAGTTTTACAAACGCTGAGCTGAAATTTGCTGTGGTAGTAGCTGAGTCACTCACAATACATATAGCTGGGGCATGACATCTTGCAATATTGCACAAAATTGTGTATATTGTTATTTTCCAGATTCACCACATCATTTCTTTTAAATCACAGTACAATCCAAGTTAAGAGCTGAAATGAAAGGCGCTGGGTGATAGGCATTCCTTCAAAAAATGCCTTTAATATGAACAAACCTATATATTAACATGACTTTAGCTCTAAGCACTGATTTCTCACTAAACTTGACATTTCTAGTATTTTTTTCCCCTGAGTAACAAATGTGCCAAACGTATTTGTTTGTTGCATCCTTCCTTCTTGTGTCCTCTCCTCCTTCGGTTCTCTCCACTTGTTCCTCTCTCTCTCTCTCTGTCTCTCTCTGTCTCTCTCTGTCTCTCTCTGTCTCTCTCTCTCTCTCTCTCTCTCTCTCTCTCTCTCT
>NW_013952797.1:161922-165596 GCF_001266775.1 Austrofundulus limnaeus
CCCCACCACGTGTTATTAATACAGATTTATTTGCAAAAATTACAGATTTTTGAGGCTCATTATACAAGTAAATGTCTGAGAGGGTTGACATGTATGGTTGGGGTTGTTTAAAGCACGCAACAGAATGTCCATTTATGCTTGTTTAAAAATGTCAGCGTCTATCAGTTTCGTATTTTAATTGTTTTCTGTTTTGTTGTCTCGCATAATTGGATTGCACTTCTCTCATCTTGAGATGCTAATCTATTGGAATTGACATAATTAACATATTTTTTTGTTCTCTTGTTGAATTCAGGTCTGTCAAAAATTAGCCTGCAAGTAACGCTGTCAGAAGTAAAAAAATATATATATATGCTTTTTATTGCCMCGTAGCTCATGCTCATTTCTTTTGCCTTACACTAAAGTGGATTGCCGGCCTTCCTGTGTTCTGAAATGTTTGGCTGTCATGCAAATAAAATAGAAGCTGAATTGTGAAATCTAAAACAAGGTGAAGATGTTGATTGGTTGGCTGGATGTCTTCATTTTGTTTTTCCTGACGTTTGTTATAACAGTAATGTTCGCCTACACAGCACTGCTTCTTATTTGGTTTGTGTTGTTTTTAACAGCACACATTCAACATTGACATGATCTACTACAAGACATAGATACATTTACACACTGCTTGTGTGTGTGTGGAGTCAAATACAGTCGCCTTCATAAATGCCTCCATTTCAGCCTGGCAAATCATGTCCTTGTCTGAAATGCCAGCTCTCCACATATTGTCAGCCAAGTGGCACAGCTTATTACGAGCGCTAATACCGCACTCGGTGATAAGAGCCCACTTACTTCACAGCATTTTCAGTAGGCAGTTTCTCATCTCTGTGTCACGGTCGTAGAATCTGTTCAAGAACCTCTGCTAACACAAACTCATATTTACTACGACCTCAGCCACCGTTAGGTTTCAAGCCACAACCAAAAGCTCTCATTAGTCTTTTTGTGTAAAGAATGCCACCATATTGCTGTCTACAATGAAAAGTAGGCACCGGTGATTCATTAAGCTGTGATTATGACCCAGAATCAACATCATGGTTTTGGCATATTAGGTCTATGACATTCAAGGTTCAGGCCTTATCTTCTGCTTTCATCCCACAGTGTAATTATTATGCTGCCTCTGTCTGAATAAGCTCCTGGGGGGGGGGGGGGGGGGGGGGGGGGGGTCATGCTGTGCTCACTTGCTAGCACACACCCACCTAATTTTGTATTACTCAGATAGAAAGACTGAAGTCTTGGGCAAAATCTACATTGCAATAAAAATATTATGCATGGACACGTTTTATATACAAAACAGCTATAACAATAAATTGCTATGACATTACAACTCACCTGACTCATTGTGTTGCAACAGTGAGCGCTCTGACATGGTTATTATTTTCATACTTTGCAGACCAATTACACCAAATGGCAATATGCCAACAACATTCCTCTAGAGTCACAGTCCTCACAAGGAGAGCAGCGGGCTACCCAAAACCCAGAACCGCCAAACATTGGCTCAGAAAACACAACAAAGATTCTGCAGTGTTTCAATGGACTCAAGTATTCCAGATAACAATGTGATGGGATCTGTTACCCATAAGTTTCCAAGTGTGCACCTATTTTTGCTTTGTCTTGGTCAGAGTTAAGTAACTACTGCCTGATTCTAGCAGTCATTGGGTAAGATGCAGGTTCTTCACCTGCTTGCCAATTCATCACAGGGCCAACAAATTATCTACTGCCAATGTACTGGTACCAGACACTCCACATAGCTAAATGTTCTTGTTCATGCTGTGACTAATTTCTATGGGGAAAAAAGAACCTGTTCTATCTTAGGCAAATGGTGGTAATGTCATGGCTTAACAGTGTGTGTCCAAAAATATAAAACCTCAAAGACAATACAATCTTGGATAAATTTGCACACATATCGCCTTTAATTTAAATAAAGTGTTCAGGCTCTAGCCACTTTCAAAGACCACCATACCCTCTGATGGCTAGAAAAACTTTTTGACAGTTTTTTTATTGTGCATTTTATGACAGGTTGTTTAGTCTCTGCAGCCTCACCAACAGAGAGACTATCAAACATAGATGGATGCATGCTTTTCAGTATCTCCCTCTTTGGAGAACAATGATAGTTGTTGTTGCAAGGCATACATTTTAAATTGTCCTGTAAGCATTGGTAATCTAAACGTTTTGCATTGAAATTACCTCTTGTGTTCAGTAGTAGAAATGTATAGCACATGCAGGGTTCCATGGTTAGAGAGTGATTGAACTGAGTTGACTAAAAGCCTTCTTAATATAAACCAATGTTTTACCCCCAAGGCTTGTGTAWACATGTAATCAGTCTTTTACACCAGTGGTGTGACCAGATTTGTTGGTCTATTTGTTAGAACAACTACTTGAAACCATTCATATTGTTRTRGATTGGAGACTGAAAAAGAAAATACTTACTGTAAAAGATAATCCATATCTGAGCACTGCCATGCATAGGACTAACTTAATTCATGTCTTTAATGGTTTAGAGAGCTTTTGATAGATTTCACTGCTTTGCCCTTGACATTGCACAGGACATATTCATTWGGGGATTTCAGGTGAGTGCGTGGTGTTCAAATGCACGTCTTGTGCCTTTTAGTGCACACAGAAACATAAATATATGGAAAAACTGAAGCTCTCAAGGTTAAAAAGTCTCCCTTTGGTGGCTAAGGGCTAAATTTCCAGAATAATCAGCATCTCTTGGACTGCCTATCATAATTGGTCCCAGAGGAAATGGAGGTCAGACTGATGCCTTGCTATGTTTGTGGAGAGATAAAGAAACACTGTCAGGGAAAGAAAAGTTATCCATCAATTCAAACCATCAAATGTTTTAAGATCCTGACTTATTTAGGACCCTGTCATAAAGCCAACCCATCACTTGGACTTGTCTTACTGCTCTTCTTTTGGTTATTAATATTTGCRCAAAACAAATCTTCCAAGCATCGCTGCTGTGGAATAATAGACAGTGCAATATTGCCTGGGATTTTTATAGGTTTCAATTTTTAAATGTAAACCATAACAATAAAACGGCAAAATGAACATTGTAAGCAGGAAAGAGATGAGATTGAGAGCCGTAAATTGCTAAATTAGAAAAGCAAATAATGTGATGAGCAAAATAATTGTTAAWCAGTTAGAGCAATTTTTGATTGTTAAGGAGGTCTAATAACCTGCAGGCTCTTAGAGGTTATACACTCCAACAWGCATGTTTTTTTTTTCTATAATGCTATGGTAAAAATGTCAGCACCACCCTATTTCTATTCATATTTTCTAATCATGTCAATCCACCTCCTACAGCCTTTAAACAAATTAAAAGAAAATAGTGTGTGCACCTATTGTTTTATCTTWAATGGCATCTCTGGCTGTGATTTATTTTCCTTTTTACAGTTAGGCAGTGGTGAGCAGCACTAATCTAAATATTAGTTGCACTAACCCTAAAGCACTAATGGTGCGTTCACACGAAACACAATTTCAGCTTCAAAATCACATCCAACGCTTAAGTTGGACGCTTGTGCACTTTGAGGTCAGACGCAGGTCAGCTCTTGAAGCGCTGCACAGCAAGAGCCTCCCCGCCCCTCCCTCCTCTGTCGGGCTCTGTTTAATGTCGGATGAGGAAGTGGCTTTGGTTTATTTACAGA
>NW_013952797.1:165996-167972 GCF_001266775.1 Austrofundulus limnaeus
CAGATCGTTCAAATCGTTCAAATTGCGCTGCTCTAATCTCGCTTAACGCGCCGCAGCACTTTCCGACGTTGCTTGAAGCGCATCCACCATAGACTTTACAGGTAAACCTGAGGCTCCTGATGCTGAAAACGCGTTTGGTGTGAACGCACCATTAGTCAAATATTTATGTCCCCTAATTCTAAAGCACTAATATAACCCAGTTGACACATGAAACATCTYTCAGAGTCAGCATGAGACAACATTTACAGTGTGCAGAATATTGTCACTTACTGTAGTGCCCTTGGCGGGCCAAACGGGAGTCACCCGCAGGCTACATTTGGCCCGYGGGCCTTGAGTTTGACACATGRCATTGTAGATGTGTGTCACTTATCTACATATGAACAAAATGAATGACAGCTTTCACTCTCAACTGTGAACAATAATGTTGATCAATAACATTTAAAGATCTGTTAGWGCTTCTAAATTTAGCCCATTAATTTAGCAAGTGYCAATTGASTAATGAATTTAAAAAATAGCAAAAGCCCTGAAGCACTAATGAAGACATTAGTTCCCCTATTAGTGCTTTAGTGCTTTAAGGGAACAGTGCCCACAACTGCACTTGAAGTTCATACCTTTTGATTCTCAACCCCACTTCATTGAATCACAACCTCCCTTWACTCAATGATCTACACAAGTTATTGGAATGTGACTGGGTTGCACCCCATGTGGAAAACCAAGAGTGTAGGTAATCATGATGCTGCTACACACTTGGTCCACATAGGTTTCCCATGCCATTTCATTTCCCAAGCATGCTGCTTCCTTACTACTCTGCCCATCCTTGGATGATGTTTTCAGGCTGTGTAAGAATACATGATAGAAGTTAACACCCCTGTACTGCAACTCTATAATCATAGGTAATGCATCTGTTTCCATGGCCTYTTCACAATCGTGTTGTTGCTTGTGCATGAGCCCAATGTGCTGAGTTCTGCTTCAATTTCTCTGTGATTAAGCTATGATGGTGCTCYCAGGCTCCACTAATGATCTGGATACCCTGCCATATGAAACAAAGAAAGACCATCACAAACTTACTATCACAGTTCTGTGCTCAAAACTAGCATGAAACAAATAAACGACCCACTAGTTTCTTAATGCACACTTGAAGACGTCTCAAAAACCTTGCAAAGCTCATTTGCATTCAGACAGACTTTTTAATATTGTAACTAGGCCATCATAGGGTTCCTTTTAAATTACTGTTTATTATATTGTCTTGAGCATTTTACTAAACATATTTCCTTCAATTGCTTCACTCACTTTATTTCCAGATACATTATAATATCATTGCTTCCCTGCTGTTGTTTAAGGTTTTCATAATTCTCTCTTTTTGTTTATCTCTTCTTGTAAGATCAGTCATTCTACATGCCTTGGTTCACTTCCTTCAATAGAACAGTCACTGTTTGTAGTCCTCTGTGTGTTTTTGCTTTGGCTTGACCATAGCAGCATACTGATGAGGTCAGCTGCTTCACACACCCATCCATCTTTCCTATCCTGGACAAACAGGGCCACCGKTCCGCTGGGTCCGGAGGTTCGACAAACATGCTTTGCTATAACAAACCTATCGTCGTGTGACCCCCCCCTCCTCAAACCCAGCACTGTCCTTGTCATTCACCAAAAGCTTCTATCATGGCTTTCCTGTGCTAATGACAGCCTGGTGTGTTTGATAATCACCACTTTATCTCTGGGCTGCAGAGAGAGGTCAGGTGCAGTCTCTGTTTGTGTGTGTGTGTGTGTGTGTGTGTTGGGATTCTGAGGGGGAGAACTGTTGAGCGCTCTCCTTTGAGAGTCAAGTCACAACCCCTCTCTTTCAGAGAACACCATTAGTATTCATGATTCCTTCCTCCACGCAAAGTCCGAGGCGCACCGGCGCACGCACGGACACACACATCGCGATGAGAAACAGAAAGAGCGCCTCAGGTGTTCTGGACAGTTAAGATAAGCTC
>NW_013952797.1:168122-172409 GCF_001266775.1 Austrofundulus limnaeus
GCCCCCAACCCCGACTTTTACACCTGAGCGTTTGTGCTGCCGTCAAAGGGAACATACAGAAACCAAGASTGTCAAGAGGAAGCCTTGTGAAAGGCTGTCACGAACTAAAAAAATAAAATAACGTGAAATGCAGCAAGCGTGTCATCAGCGTTAGCTTGTTCAGACTTTTTGGGTGTTGACTCAATCATAGAAGGTAGTTTAACAGKATTTTCTTCTTACAGTTACTTCTGTGTTGCCCTTGATACCTCAGGTTGTTGCACTGACATTTTACAGTGGTAMAATACACAGTGCAAAGAGATGGGGATAGTTGGCAGTACTGCCTTAGTTTCAATCCACATTCTGTTTATCTCRGCTTAAAGGTGATGCAACTTATTTTGTATTTTTATTATTTCTGCTCTCAAAGGTACTCAGGTGAATAAAGTACAAATAAATGAAAGCTTTTAGCTGTGTAAAGAAAAAAAAACATACAATAATTTTGTGTCAGATTTTAAATCATAGCATTTCATTTAATTGCCCTATTTACTCAGGTATTACTTTATCCACAAAGCAAATTGTTGTTGCTTTGGTGTGTGTGTGCACCTTTAGCAGATTTGAAGTCTTCATTGAATAAACAACTGCAAATGATTAACGTTTGAAATGAATTTGACACTGTGACAGTCATAGTAAACAAAAAAAAATGGCTTTCACTCAATCAGCTTTAAAGGTACCAATCTAAAATTTGGTGTGTMCTCTGGGAGCTGTTTGATAGTTATGTTGCTGTTAACCATTAGAATCAGTTTTGCTAGTGAAATAACTAATAAAACAATAAACAGTTTAAATTAAAACTTTCTGAAAATAATCCCTGGGAGAACTTTTAAAATAGATCTACTATTGAGGTCAGTCCAATTTAAGACTGTTGCCACACCCAGCTAATGTTAGAAAACCTCATATATTTTGTTGTAGTAGCGTAAGTAGTGTTTGTACTAGCAGCTCATACATTTGTGTCTTACACTTCACAACATCATTGCAGAAAAAACTGGCAATGACTACTGGCATTAACTTATCTGTTAGCAAAATATTATGTTTCACGGGATGGATTTTAACGAGTCATTTACAAAGCACCATATTTTCCCGACTAAGTTGCACTTTTTTAGTTTGACAGGTCCTGCGACTTATAGTTTGTGCAATCTCAGGTGCAACTTATTTATGTTTTTCTTTGTCTTTTTCTCTTCTAGACACATTTTTTGACTGATGCGTTAAATGTTAGTTCATACTAACTGATATGAACCGAGGAGTGAATATTTCCATCTGCAGCCGTGAGAGGGCAATATGGTCAATATGGTAATCAAGCAGCAAAAAAAAAAAGATAAATAAATAAATAAATACAGTACATTAAAAAATAATAACAATTTGGAGTGAATGAGAAACTTTTGAGGGACTGGCGAAAAGCAAAGGTTACTCTTTCTGTAATAAAGAAAGCTAATCGCGTGATGTGGAATAAGATTGGTGAACTTACCCGTAACTTGCTTGTTGGACTCACTAACTTACTATGTTAATTAAGACTATTCACCATTGCAGGTATGTTCTGTGTTTTGTTGTGTTATTTCAGATTAAATGTCTGTTCTTCCACTTTATGAGTCTCATTTATTTAGAAATTTATTTCATAGCCAGGTGTGGCTTGTTTTTTTCCTCTTCATGACACATTTTTGAGTGATGTGACTTATATGCCGGTTAAAAGTCCAGAAAATACTGAAATCCTTAGCTGTACATCTAGAACTGATTAACTACTGAAGTCAGCCCAAATCATAATGGCCACCACAGCTAATTGACCTTAGCTAATACACAACAGCTACTTGAAAGAATTTTTAAAATATTGTGCAAATTTTTGTGCGGTATTAATTGAGATTCATTCACAACACATTCTTCAAGATCTAACAGGTCATAAATGATTACCTGAGATTTTACAATCTTGCATAAGATTGTAACATTATATAAAATGATTGTAGACTAAAACACCAACATCAAATGTAGTTGACAATTGTCATTCTGTAAGAAGATTTAGTGTTTATTAACTGAAGTCGAGACGAAAACACATAAATGTTGAATAAATTGAAGTGTGAAGGGATTAGACCATACAACACCAGATCTGGCACAAGCGAGCTGTTTATTCCTCCCGGCTGGAGTCGGCAAMAGCAACKCTAAAGCAAACCGGAAGTTCCAGTCTTTTATACATACATGGTTCTTCAGKGCCTGGTGCGCCCACTACAGACCTACAGCTGCATCGCAGGCCACTCTGAACAGCAATCCTCACCTAATGACTTATAAACGGTTTCTTATGTGTTGTGATAATGTTTCGGGCATGTAACTAAACCTATTTTAATCAAGACATAACAATCGTCAAACAATAGATCATAAAAGTCAATACTTAAAAGGGAAACTAAGAAAATGGTGTAGTGCTTTTAACATCAGTATCTAACCAATAAATTCCTTCAGTTATTTTAAAGAATCCAAAAGATTAAGATCAGAGCACAAATATTAACATCCACCAAGTCATAAAGTGAGTGACTTTCCCAAGTCGATGACTTTCCTCAGCAGAAAGTCATTATGCAAATGGGTAGGTTTTAAACTTTCTCAAACTTTCCCTCTCCTTGAGACAAATAATTTTGGTTTGATTAAGGGTTGCCTCAACTCCACATCCTTCTATTAGTGTTTGATGGAGCACAGTAAAACACCATTGTCAGGACATAATAAAGCTCAGAATAGTTGACATACATCAGCACACCAATCACCCCTGCAGACATGTGCATGCAGCCAGTTAGCTAGTGAGCACATTTTCCCTGCCTGCCAGGGAATAAGATTTGACCCATCTCCATCTTGCATGTAGGATACAAAATAAGGTGTCATATCCCGCCGCAGGGACCAAATGAATGCATTGCCTCCATCAAATCTATCTATAGCTTTTTCTATTAAAACAAAAGACTAGATGAGAGGGGAGAGGTGMAGTTTTCCTTGACTTTGTTTGAGTTTTGCGCTTTCAAAGTAGAAGTCGTTTACATGGTTTTATGTCGCAGAAGAATTGGAGTGATATTCAGAGTTTGTTTTTTTTTTAATTGGCAAGCCACCAATTTGTCAGTCAGAAAGTTTTGCTATGACACTGACAAACTTGTCCAATTGTGGGTCGAAAAGTCACATAACTGAAATTGCCTTAAGAGATAAGCATGTTTTCATAACATTGGTTGACATTTTGACTTTAAGCAAAGTTTTTTTCTGGAACAGTATACCTTTTCTTAAACAAAACATTGATTGTTAACAAATTTAGTATCATTTGAAATTCCTCACATTAAATTTAATGCCCCAAACTATGGTCTTTATTAATAAAAGCAGAGGTAGAGTTTTGAACTTTGTTTTATAGTTTAACCCTTTAAAATCCATCCAATGGCCAATCTTTGTTAGGGTTTTTAAAGCAAATAATCCTTATACAAATAYGAGTTATACATCATGTAGCGTTTAAGTTGAATATTTTTTTTCTTTATCCATTTTAGAGAGACATCTTGTCACAATCCAGCAAATAAGTAAAAACAAATAAACAAATAAAATCTCACTAAAAATCCAATTTATTTGTTTTAAAATAAGAAGTGAACACAAAAAAGACAATTAAAGCAGATTCCCTGTCACTCTTTCCTTGCCAAAATCAATTTTAAATCCAAAGTATTACTTTTGGGGCCGGATAAAATGTTAACAAGGGCCAGATTTTGTCCACGGGCCTTRAGTTTGACACCTGCGCCTTAAAACCTGTGATGAAGTTTGGCTTTGAGCTCAGGGAGCGAGACATAATGAAACTGCAGCATGTTGTGAGGATGTTCTTTCATTCCCACCCACCTCTCCCGCCACGTCACATGAAAGCACTGCAGGCACATCAGTGGGCCAGCGTCACAGCGTGGGCAACGCCTTCGCTTTGTAGACTGAAGAGACGAGGGGGCCAGATCTTCAGAAGGTGTGCTGATGTAAGCCTGATTTAATTATTTAGCTGTCAGATATTAAAGCAGAGCGACTTGGGGGCCCCAAGTATTTCAGTCCTTAACGGGAGTGCCTGCCATTAATAAACAAAGTGGCTTATATTATGCATGACTGATGCTTTGAAAAACTGCCACCTCTGCCTCTTTACCCAACCCAAAGGAGTTTTAAAGAGGCAGAAAGAAAAAAAAAAACACATACATGAGCCATTTTATGATTGCAGCCCACTCTCTATCTCACAGCTATCATTTCCTACCCCACATCTCAGTTTTCCACTAATGCTAAATTTAATTT
>NW_013952797.1:173388-178937 GCF_001266775.1 Austrofundulus limnaeus
GAGAGAGAGAGAGAGAGAGAGAGAGAGAGAGAGAGAGAGAGAGAGAGAGAAGATGTGGGTTTCCATTACTATTTTAACTCAGAGATGTGAATGATTCACACAAGCACATCATATGCAGATGAATCACAAGTTTGGACGCACAAAGACTGTAAATACATGTTGTTCTGTCAATCTAGCATGACTCATTTTGTTTGCGCAAATAAAACTGTAACTCCAACATGCGGCACACATTTCACACCAACACACAATATAAAGTTAATCACCTCCACTCACACAAATGGTTCTGGAAATGCAATTTAACTGGAGTGATTTTGAGTTAAAACGTTAAACACTGTGCTTATTGCATTTTAAAATGACATACAGTACCTTTTTAATGAAGTCCTCGTCTCACTAATCCTCTACCATTCACATTAATTACACGGTGTAGTTTTAACTGGCAAAATGTTTGTTCTGWGGTGTCAAAACCGAAGAGCAATTACAACTACAGCAAGGCATGCTGGGTATTTGACTTTTGCTTTATGACTCCAAAACAGTTGTATTTGTTTCTCCACAGTAATTATGGAGGATGATGGTGGTCACTTTGTGGTGTAATTAAAGCAAGCGAGTCAATTTGTCCTGAAAGCGAAAAACGGTGTTGTGTGTTCTTTGGTCCACTGTTGCTGTGGACATCACAGGAGGCCAGACAGATGGAAGGACACGAGCAAAGAGAGGAGATTGATAAACGCAGGCAGAGTAGACGAACAGGTGAGCGATGGAGAGAGTTATTTCTCTCTCTCTGTCTCTTTCTCTCTCTCCCCTCTCTCGGCTCTGGGAGGTGACCTCCAGCTCGACGATATGAAGAGAATGTCACGCAACATTAGCACTCCCTTCGCCCCGGACGCAGATGAAGTTTTATTTTTCGTGCAATGCAGTGGTGAGAAAACAATTCTTTCCACGTTGATTAATGTCTGCTGTGTGAGCAGGTGRTAGACAAAGAGGCAGTAAAGAAAAGATTGGTGTCTTTCTCTACATTCACTCTGATCTGCTTTGTGCATTTATTAGACGTGGAAGACCGGAGGGTCCGGGGCTTCCTCCCTCGGGATGTCAACTGTAATCCCCTTTTTTTTTGTTGGTTAGCTGACCTCTCTGTTGGAAGGACTGCTATGTGACAGATTAACATTAAAAAGTTTGTTTTATGAGAAAAAAAGGGGATTTCCAGGTAAAATCAGCTTTTTTAAAGGATTTCAGAATCCCAACAGTGCAAATGATACGTATGTTTTGTCCAGTGTTTACTGAAGCACTCTTGTGATTGTGAAATGTCCTTTTTTGTAGGACCAGTGACAAAAAACAGAACAAATAAACTCCAAATTTGGAAAAAGCATTAATATGAACATTAAGTTATTTAAATAATCTTCCAATGACATGTCCGTCTGTTTGGTTATCTACCAAAGATGTCCATATTCTAACATAGATGGGGCCGCTTGCATTGGTGAACAAAAAGCAAACCCTTCTTGTGTACTAGAATACAAATAAAAAGGAATGACCACCCACAAACCAATTATCCCCTTCCCACTTTTCCACCGCCTTCACCTCTACTTCTTCCCTTTAATTGCCTTTCAGATCTGGCCTATAGATAACACTGGCTTTTTTTGCATCTAAAGATTACAGAGGCTTCACCTTCAACACCATGCAGTCAGTCTATTCTCAGCTTTCTTTTCAAATAGCTTTTATAGGGTGACAGTGATAGTCATAGTCTAAAATCCAAGCTTTTCCACAAGTGGGGAAGGATAGTTGATGTGTAATAGCAGTGATTGTTAGATCTGAGCGGTAGACCCCTTTACTGGAATCTATGTGATGCTTGATAGGTCTAATGTGCACAAGGCAAACAGACGTGGTTGGTGCTCTGGACTAAGGGTGAAAGTTCAAATTAAAGCAAACTGGACAAAATTTTGCTGTGTTTGCACGTTAGACTGTAACTGAAACATGCAAGATTTAAAAGAAARCAGTGCAATGAAATATTCAAATTTCCCAGAACTATGGATAATGCATTTGCAATAGGAAGACATCTGAGGTGACTAAAAGTACTTACAGTGTGTGGGCTTGTGCTCAAGTGAGATGTGAAATAAATTTTCTTTCCAAAATCGGGGTGATGCAACACTCATCGCTCAGTTTTTGCTCAAGAATGCTCCGCTAAGTGTCAGCTAAATGCCTTTTGATGAATGGAAACCGACACAAGRTTCCACACACTGCACAGAGTGGGAGCCAGTTGTACAGTTTGGTATATTTTATGTTTGTGTGTACACAACATAAAATGTTCTGTTTTGTTCATGTGGGTGGAAGAAGAACTGGCATACAAGCATCTGGAAGGGTGACTTTCAATCTAAACAAACTATTGAAACCAAGGCTTGATTGGCAGMAGTAAATCCATTCCACTCTAACATCGTATTGCTATTTGATTATAAATTAAGCCCTGCATGCTTGAAGTGACCAAATACCTTKTTATTGAAAATGGTGAAATGATAACTGCTAATGTATAGCTAGTATTTACTCAGGACTCAAGGACGTCCCACACAATAAAGAAGAAATAAGAGGTGGGTTTACTGTACAGGAGACTTATAGTGTTTCGTTTTGTCATTTCATTTACTGAAAACCATCTGATCAATGTCCATMATTCCGAATTTAACGCTACCTGTGAATATTTGGAACAGCACACTTTTCAGTTTGATTTGAGAAAACCTCTCAGATTCAACATACRATAAAAAAAGTCTTGTCTATTTGTTGTAAAACTCTAGGAATTTGCTACTCCTGGATGACTAAGAATTTGCCACAACCAGCTACCTGTACCTTCAACAACAGGCAGGTCTGCTTTGTAGCTTAACTTGTAATAAATGGTTAGGTGAAGATGGTATGAATCCTAGGGTTAGGGTTTCTTGTGTAATTATGCTGCATTCCATTTACAAAAGAAGTTTGAGTTATTAACATCACACCTGACCTAACAGTGCTCTAAATCTAAGTAAGAAAACCAGTATTTAGATTTGTTTATTTTTGTGCTCAGTAAGCAGACTAACTATTATTAGCAATACAAGCTAGCAAAACCACCTTTCTATGCAACCCAACGTAACATGTTWTCTAATTGTTGTCAAAGCATTTTCTGATTAAATGAGTATAAAGTCATTGAAGTGAAAATAAAAATAATATTTAGTACAGGCTCATTTTTTTATGTAGAAAGCATAATTTTGGATTTTGAGCTTGAAGCTTGTTAGTAAATTCCCACTTTCATCCCAGTTGATGTTTTCCAACATGAAAATCATACATTTTGGCTTCAATTTTGATGCACAAAGTTGAAATGATAGGTTGATTAATTGATTTATTTTTCATATTTAAATAACTTTTTTGTAGTTAAAAGTTTTCATTACTAGTCACAGAGTTTGAAGACGCCTTTTTTTTTTTTTCAGGAAAAGCCGGTTTACCTGAATGGTACTCTCTTCTTAACCTTGAAGTTCAATGGTGCTAAATTTTAATGATTGTAAAACTGTATGTTGTATAAACTGTATTTTTAAGACGGCTGTCCTATAAAGAATCATTTAATTTTAAACCCAAACACAGTACAACCATAGGGTATTCCATTGGTGCATATAGTGTAGGTGTACTGACATGGTTGTCTGTTTTAGTGACATGAGACAGATAGTTTCTCATCCCACCACCAGCCCACGGATGACTGCAAGGGAGACTGAATCTAAACCTATTGTCACAAGGGCCAGACTCGGCTGTYAGAAATTTCTAGAATGCAGCCACAGTCTCAACAAAATGAGAGAATGTTACTGAAAAAGGGGGCAAATTTTTGAGTTCTACACTCACAGTTCTTAATCATTTTAAGAGAACCGAAAGAGGTTTATGTGGGAATCGCTCAATTAATGAAATAAATTGGAAAAAGACTTCAGTAGGATGTTTGTTGCTGCAATCTATTTCTAGGTGCATTTCCTCTCTTGCAGTGCTCCAAGGTTGTGGTGGTTGAACACCTGGAAGAAGTAAGCAGGGATTCTTAATGCAACAATATGTAAATAGGAGTGCATCTTGGAATAAATAATCACCTCTACYACCCCTGCTGTGAAACTGCATCATAAGTTGTTTCTCAAAGGCCCCAATTAAAAACCTATCCTCATTCAGTAACATTGTTGAACATACATCAAAACATCTCAAAGTTTACTTGCCCCAGTGATCTTTGCCTGCCTGAAGAAAATAAAAGTATGCAAGATAAAAATTTGGTTTTTAAACTTCAACAGAAATATTAAACATACACGTAGGTACTCTTAGTGCTACATAAGTAAGACCTTCAGAGGCACATTGACTACAAAACTGAAATGCAATTTTTCATTTTATTATCTTTTAAGGCCAATTGTGTTATAAAAAAGATGAATTGTTGAAAAAGATGACTGACAGAACAGGAAAGATCCCAACTCAAGAAGCATGTCTCAAAATAAAAATATCTCAAACTAAATACCAACATAACATTTTAAAAATCGGTACATGTTATAAATAATACTAATAATTCATTCTTTTAAAATCGAACTTTATTTTAGCAAAACTTGGAGCTAAAGCTGAGGAGGTCGTCGACATGTTGGTACTTCCACTTTTTCAGGTAATTCCACAATTTTGCTTGCTTAAAAGAATAGTTCCCATTTTTTGAAGTGAGTTTTGTGTAAAGCTTATGAACTATTAATTGTCTAGTTGTAGCTTGATCTTTAAATGATCTCCATTTGGAGAACAGAGTTTAGGTGTGACACAACTAACTAGGCTAGATTGACTTGTCTGAATAGGGCTATGACCAAAGTGGATTGGTGCCATCTTAACCAACTTACAAACATTGACATTGTGGCCAGTTTCATCATTACATTGTTGTATGAAAGCACAAATATCAGCAGCAGCAGATTTCAGAGACCAAAAGCTACTAACTATATTATACACTAGGGGTGTAACAATACATCCGTCTGTATTGATATATCAATTTGAATGGTTCATGACTCAGTTATATTGAGGCAAAATGAAAATATTGATCTATATCATTATCATATGCTTGATGTGAATCGATGTCATATGCTCATCTAACACAGTCTTTGTGTTAGATGAACATATGATATCGCATTATWTCGATTGCAGACATGTGAATTGAATCATAATCATATTGTGACAGACTTTGTGATATCGAGAAATATCGAATCGTCATCCAAACTTATCGATGTAATATCGTATTGTGAAAAAGCTGGTGATTTACACCCCTATTATATACAGTCTATATTACTATAAAATTGTTTTAATTGTTGGATTAGACTTGTTTATCGATATCAGAAATCTGCTTTCTAACTGGTCTTAACTCTGCATTTACATGTCAATCCAATGTAAAGGATTATTAACGTAGTGTAATTTTAAAAACCATGCCTCTGAGTAGGCCTGTCGCGATAGTCAATAAATCAATTAATTGCACGATAACTTTTTTKRRGKTSGKTAAAAAAAAAGGGGCCGATAAGTTTCATTTTCCTGCTTGTTTGTTTACTTCGTGTCTCTCCCTCTCT